>NC_136651.1:1541476-1553976 GCF_949748355.1 Melanostigma gelatinosum | reverse complement strand
CTCCAGAAAACGTCTCCGTCGGCGGGAGCATCACTCAGATCCCGGGAACCCCGTTCCAGTACGTACCGGACTTCTGCGTCCGAGCTCTCACGGACCTGCAGTTTGTCAAGGTGAGTACCGGTCAGACAACTGAGTGTTTGTTGTTATTTTGTTAAAGTTACAGTGAGGAGCTTCTGTCAGACCCTGCTGCAGTAAAATGAGAGGTTTTCTAAAGGGAGTCTGGCGCTCAGAAACACTACCACGTTCGTCCACAGGGGGCGCCGGAATCAACACTTTATGAAAGTTCCTCGTAGTAAAAAGTACAACTTTTCCCTCATTGTTTCATTGTATTCTAATATATATTATTGGACCTGTTTTATGTCTTATAGTAGATAGTAACCCATCCACCTCGACTGGAGAGTGCTTTGAGTCAACTCCTGTTGTTTTTAAACTTGCTGCATTCATACAATGTCTGGACTTGTCTCGTGCAAAAGCATTACAGTCATCGATTCTGGATGTTGTGAATTTAAGCATGAAGGAGGATTTGGGCTTTGATCTTTGATACGATATTTACTGTTAAAAAAAGATGAAAAATCTGTTCTGTACTTGTCTGTTCTGTGCTCTTCAGATCACCCGTCCTCAGTACCAGAACGGTCTCCTGGCGTCCCGGCTGGACAGCACTCCTCAGTCTCCAGAGGGCAGTCGCACTCGCCTGGACACGTCGGTCTCTTTGCCCCCCGTGACGCCACCGGGGACCCGATCTCTGCTGCCGCTGGCCACGCCTCCTGCAAAGCGCCCGCCGTCTAAAATTCAGCCGCCGCCGCCGGCGAGCAGCCGTGCCGCTCCGCCCACCTCCACCTGCAGACCGAGCCAGTCGCTCCCCCAAACCACGCCCCCTCCGGCCAACCACACCCCTTTTGCCCAGCTCCCTCCGTCCTCCGTGAGCCTGACGGCGTGCACCTTTAACCCTCCTCCGCCCTCCTCCGTCTCCCCGAAGCCCCAGCAGTCGCCGCCCTCCCCCGGTCCGTTAGAGACCACCACTCTGCTCAGTGAGCAGCAGAACTGTGTGGGCCCCCGCAGGCCCAGCCACACCCAGGCACACCCCCACACCAGCATCGGTCACACACACACTGAAAGCACCATATAACGTAAAACAAGCCCCTGAGGGGAACTAAACTACCCGTGCACTCACTCACTCACTCGCACTACTTCCTGTTTGCTCGTTGTCTCCTGAACTTGCTGAGGATCAGCACGTCATGTGTAATTGGTAAACAGAGATCCTCTTCTAACCCGTCCTGCATGACCCCCCCCCCCCCCCAGAATCCACAAAACATCCATAATAGACTACAAAGATGGCCGAGGGAACGCAAGTGAGTACGAGTGGGAACGTAGACGGGGTTTTGTGTTTGTAAAGGATCAGTTCACCAGGTTTGTTCAGGTTTTTAGAGATTTCTGCCTCCCGCTCAGTGAAAGATGAGCTGAACAGCAACGTGCTTCTGTGGATCATCTGCAGACCTCCAGGCTTCATAGGAGCCACTTTACATCCAGAATAACTGGGACATCGTTTCGGGAAAGACTCAATCAAAAAGCATTTCCTCTAAGAAATCAGCATCAACATGTCCAAGCTGTTTGCTTTGACCTGCGTACTTATCTGGTCTAAATTGTTCCTGTCTGATCTCCGGGTCTGCGTGGATCAGAGTTCGCTCTTATTGCTGCGTAAGTGCCTGAAAACCAAACAAACATGGACGCCGTCCTTCAATATAATTAAACCAACAAATACGTCCAAAAAGCCACAAAAACGACATTAAGCTGCTTTTCATTTCAGAGGCAGAAATCTCAAAAGCTCCGTTCATGAAACTATTTGTCAGTTTGTTTGTTTTTCTGTGATTTATGTGAACTGAACCTCGAAGTCAGAAAACTCACGTTTCCACCACGCGCTGCGTCCAGATCAGTGCTGGAGAAGATCTTCTTATTTATTTATTTACTTTTCCAAAGAGTGAAACTTCCAAAAACTATAAAGTTTATTTTCAAAAGGTACGATTTAATTGACGGAGCGGCCGTTTGTCTCAGTGTTCTTTGGAGGCAAGGGGACTTTTATTGAGGCAGTTTTCTAGATTCTTGGATTTATTTGACCGGCTTCAAGGCGTCCATCGGTTTCTGTTGAGCTCGAAACTCATCGAGACTCTTGAAACGTCTCGTCTGTTCATTTATGTCAAAGTTAGAATATTACAGTTACATACTCCACAAAGACTTTATTTAATAACTCCTGCAGCTTTCTATGAAGCCTGAATATCACTTTCTGTCTCTCTCTGTAGTTTAACTCCGAACATTAAATGAATAACAGCTTGCTCTCTGATTGGCTGGAAACGTAACAGCTGGCCAATCAGATCGCACCCAGTTATTTCAAATTAATTATAATTAATTATATTTAAATATAAGTAAACACAAAATGTAAAGTGTTCATCTTTAAGTGGGACACAAATAAACCGTGCGATTTAATATAATGTGCACATTTAATACATTTAATAACAAAATCTACACATTTTAACAAATATCTTTTTAATGACTTCTTGTTCCATTTTGAGACAGAATATGGGAATAGAACCTCTTTTTACTATTATCTTAGGTTATTAATGCACAACGGATTAGTCATATCTTTCTACATTTACTCATTTATTAACAAACTATAATTAAAGTGCTAATTGTGTTTTACACACAAACAGAAATGAGTTGAAACCGATGGCGTCCTGACAAGTAGAAATAAATTCATAATCCTCAATAATCTGAGTTACACGTGAACTAAACACACGCGAGTACGAAACACACGCGAGTACGAAACACGTGAACTAAACACACGCGAGTACGAAACACGTGAACTAAACACACGCGAGTACGAAACACACGCGAATACGAAACACGTGAACTAAACACACGCGAGTACGAAACACACGCGAGTACGAAACATGTGAACTAAACACACGCGAGTACGAAACACGTGAACTAAACACACGCGAGTACGAAACACGTGAACTAAACACACGCGAGTACGAAACACACACGAATACGAAACACGTGAACTAAACACACGCGAGTACGAAACACACGCGAGTACGAAACACGTGAACTAAACACACGCGAGTACGAAACACGTGAACTAAACACACGCGAGTACGAAACACACGCGAGTACGAAACACGTGAGTACGAAACACGTGAACTAAACACACGCGAATACGAAACACGCGAGTACGAAACACGTGAACTAAACACACACGAGTACGAAACACGCGAGTACGAAACACGTGAACTAAACACACGCGAGTACGAAACACGCGAGTACGAAACACGTGAACTAAACACACATGAGTACGAAACACGTGAACTAAACACACGCGAGTACGAAACACGTGAACTAAACACACACGAGTACGAAACACGTGAGTACGAAACACGTGAAATAAACACACGCGAGTACGAAACACGCGAGTACGAAACACGCGAGTACGAAACACGTGAAATAAACACACCCGAGTACGAAACACGCGAGTACGAAACACGTGAACTAAACACACGCGAGTACGAAACACGTGAACTAAACACACACGAGTACGAAACATTTGAGTACGAAACACGTGAACTAAACACACACGAGTACGAAACATTTGAGTACGAAACACGTGAACTAAACACACACGAGTACGAAACACGCGAGTACGAAACACGTGGCTCCTTTAAGTTGATGCTGGTGACGTGACGGTGTCTTCAGGACCTCTTCACCAATAAGACAATATCTGTTTCAAATGATTTTACTTCTCAGAGTGATGCTAGAGTATTTATTTTCTGTTATATTAAATGATATATAGAGAGAGATGTTGAATTAGTTGTTTTATATTTTAAAGGTTTATTTATGTTTTGCCTTTGTTGGTTCTTGAAGCTGCAGACTTCAGACTCACTGTGGACACCAGCTGCGTCCTGAAGCTGCATCTGTAGTTTAAACACTGTGTTCACGGACTGATGATGTCAAAGACTCTGGGCCGTCTGTCTATTTATTTATTTATTGTATGTTTCAACACACAGACGTGGGTTCACTTTGACATGAAGGTCACATAACGAGTAGTTTTCTTGTGACAGGAACCACATCGATCCACCTCGTGTTTTATGCAGTTCATCAGATTTCCTGAATTTCAGGTGTTTTTTTCATACTTTTCTTTTAAATTTACCTCAAAAAAGTTTGGAATATCCAAGACTTTTCATGCAAATTTGTGATTTTTTAAATGTAACGTTTTTTTCTCTAAATATCAACCCTTTTCCCCGGCTCCCTGATTTATTTATGTATTAAATGGTAATAAGCCGTTGTAGATAAAATACTGTGACTAAAACTTAAGAAAGGAATGTATTCCACACTTCTATCTGTCCGTTAAAGTTACAACCTCAAAGACGTTGTGTTGGCGCTTGTGATTTGCCAGCGACACCCTTTCATCATTGACTGAGCAGATATTTATTTAAAGATTAATAGCCTAAACATTAAGCTACAGCCAGGACATTGTTAGCTTAGCTTAGCTTAGACTGGAAACAGCTAGCATGGCTCTCTCCAGAGTTCAAACTTGTGACTGATGTGAGAGTGGAATTCATCTCAGCTCTCAGCAAGAAAGCGTTTCTTTAACTTGTGTTTCACACGTGTGTTTGTTCACCTTTGAGCTCGCAGTTAAGCCCGAGGTTAAGGATTGACTCGTGAATACTGGAAACACTCGCAGCACAACGATGAGATTTAATGGACAACAAACATTCCACTGCATGTCTTCACACCAGTGGTGTTAAAAAATACCTCACGTTGGCTTCCTGTAACTGGACGTGTGTGTGTGTGTGTGTGTGTGTGTGTGTGTGTGTGTGTGTGTGTGTGTGTGTGTGTGTGTGTGTGTGTGTGTGTGTGTGTGTGTGTGTGTGTGTGTGTGTGTGTGTGTGTGTGTGTGTGTGTGTGTGTGTGTGTCTGAATGGCACTCAAAACCAATGTGAAGTAGATGAAGCTGTTCGACCCGTGTTCAGAGCAGAGGAGGGTTGGAGCTTGTAATCTACATATTTATTGATTTTCCCCACACATGCAGTGACACTGAAACAATTTTAAGTGACTGTGAAGATAAATTATTTTGTTGATAGTGATTTATTTAAATGACTGTTGTATAAGCTAGCACTGGTTTGAACACTTTAAACATGTGAGTCACGTAGCTGAGGTATGAAAACATGAATATTCCAAAGCATTTGAGGTCATTTAAAGGTACAAAGGAGGTTTATGTTTTAAACCCAGAAAGAATATGTCGCCATTGAACGTTTTTTCAAACCACAGAATATGATGAATGTCCATGTTTCTGAACAAAAATACGTTTCACATCAGCCCCGCTGGTAAAAAACACACAATGCTGTTGTGAGTTGTGTTTTAGATCACATCCCCGGGCGTATTGTTCCCCTGTTTAACAATATATGCAATGTATTTATTTGTATTTTTTATATCAAAATCCAATAATCTTTTCTTCCCCAAAAAAACTAAATATAAATAATTGTGCTCGTACAACCAATTACAACCAGTAATACCCATAACGTGGTTGTCTCTGGACACGACGGTCTGAAAAATGTTTTGTGTTTAAACAACAATTTACCAACTTAATGAAATAACTGTAACAGTACTACAGCAAATATACAACACCGCAGAATATCTCACATAATGTTATGTAATAAGCAACGTTGCGTAGAGCAACGTTCAGTGAAAGTAAACTTTTGGTTTCACACGCGACATTAACATCGGTCTCCTGGGTGAAAGTCCCGGGTTTGTTTCTTATAATCATTTTCATACAACGGAACTTTCAATAATGGTAATAACGTATTCGCGGTTTGCAGAAACGGACAATGGCAACATCTTTACTGGCGACTGGGCTGTTTCTCACCTTGAGGTCTTAAAGATTTCAACATCTAGTTTCCAGACCTTTTGTTATTTCAGTTGTTGTGCTCAGTTTTACCCCGGTGGTCTACGGTGGTCTACCCCGGTTTACCAGGTCAATCCGGCAACATAGAAGATCGGCACTCTGTGAAAACCGTAGTTATAATTCAGCAGGAGCTTCCAGTTCACTGACCTTAGAGGAGAAACCTGCTCAATAAATATAAATAGAGTCGACATAGCCTTAAGAGAAGTTAGACCTGCCTGCTGGTTCATAGGTCTCATGTAGCAATATCTCATACTGGTTTCCAGTGAAGCCACTGGTTGGCTGTGTGACTACCAGTTTGTGCACTGGGAAATGTGCAAACAATTGTTCTACTTATTAATGTTGTATTTATTGTAAACGTTGTATTTATTGTTCTTTTTGAGGGGGGGGGGGGTTATAGGCACCCGAGGGTGTGGTTCTGTGAAACGGGCTTCCAGCTGTGAAACACAGCTTTAATTGGGTTAATTTACCCAGAAACACTGTGTTCAGCTCCCTGACTGCTGTGTGTGTGATGTTACTGTAAATACTACTGTACATGAAGAGATGGAAATTGAAAAAATAACTGAAAAAGATGTTGAAAATAGCTCTATTTATAATGAGAGATGTTATTTCATTTACTTCCATTGTTTTGTTAGGCATTAAATAGCAATAAACGTTGCACAGAGTTGACCTCAAACAATAATTTACTCATATATCTTTCTTGTCGTTAGACGTGATAACCAAAGCTTTCTTTTCTTTCAGCCTCCTGTAGCTCCCTCTGTGTCTCCTCTCCTCCCACGCTTCCTTTTCACTTGTCCTCATCCCTTTTTCTCCCTGCCTCTTATCTCGACTCCTCTCCCGCTGTTTGATAATATTGAAATTCCTGCAGCTTTGACTGCTGGTCTGAATCTGCTAAGCCGTTTTTAATGTTCAGACCGTTCTCTTTTTCTCTGTCATGGGACTCGAGCGGCTTATCAGCAACTCCCGTGGTGTTGTTTGTAGCCCTGCAGCGGTGTGATGATTAGACCTGTACGAAGGTTAACGCGTTTCTGGCGCAGGCTTCTCGGCCCAGTCGGTTTTTTCCACACGATGTATCATTCACACGTGGATTGTTTTGAGTCCTTTCGGGTTTCATGCATGTGGAGCGATGCAGAAACAGCAGAATGAAGGGCCCCACATGTTTTTGTGAATGTTATTATTTGCATGCAGAGAGATCGGGCCGTGTTTTTTAAGAGTTGCAGTGCAGACATGAGATAATTCAAACCTCTGAAATTCACAAATATTTAACTATTTATAACTGTTATACGGAGGTAAAGTTCTCTTCCCTTTTCATTTCCCCAGAGTACGTGAAGCAGATACCTGTTTGGCATGTTTTAATAGTCAGACAATGCTGTATGTTTGACTTGGGTGTGAGGTTTTTATTTAATGCAATGACTGAGCAAAGATGGAGGAGCGCTTCCAAACATGGACAGTGGAACTTAAAAGCAATGTGTACATACTGTTTTATAAGTTGCCCACTGTAAGGCATTCAAAGAAAATCTATGAGGTTAATAAACCTGAGATATATTTCTCTACAGAAAGTCTGTCTCTTGTTTGATTCAAGGTTTCTTTGGATTGCTGGGTTTTCTTTTTTGCCTGCAGGATTTGTTCATTTCACGCTGATGTGAGAGATGTTTACAGGACATGTGGGAGGATCCTCAACTTCTGTTATCAAAAGGAAGCCGGTTATTATATTCGTGTCATTACCAATCCTGCACTTCTTCTCATACACTGACTGCACAGATTGTGTTGAAGGACTGCTCACTTTAAAGGATACATTCACTTGAAACAATACTCACAAGCACATTGAAGGAGTCCACAAAAAGTGGATTCACTCAAAATAGTTCGCTAGCAAACTGCCATGTGATCTCTGACATTTGAGAGTCCAAAATGAAGGAAGTGATCATAGCTTCTTAGCTGTGTTCTCCCATTTAGCCTTCTCTGTCAGAGTACAACCCAAGAGACATACATTTAACAGTTCAGGAGTTGTTGGTATTACATCTCTTAAGTATACTGAACTTATTGTCCTGTTAGCGACCTATCAACCTGATGGAATTAGTAAAACTAGAGCATTTTATTACCAGGCTAATAACTAGAATAATCTACAACAAAATGCCAGGATAGCATGTAGCACAGAAAAGAAAAAAACATGTTAAAAAACATGTTCAACGCTAGCTACCGGGTTAGCCGTGATCTTGCTAGCCAAAGTAGCTAATCGACTAGCGTAGCATTTTATCCCGGGGCCAACAACTCTTCATTCAATGGAACAATCTACAACACGAAGAACAAAATGACAGAATAGTAAAGCAGCACAGAAAATAAAAAATAAGGAATTAATATGTTTGAATATGTTAAACACTTGCTAGCTTGTTAGCCGTTATCATGCTAGCTCATGAACTAGCGTAGCTGCCAGGCTTTATAAGTGGGTGTATTCCAAAGTAACTGTTTTTAATACAACAGTCCCTCTTTATGTTTCCATTATTGTTTCCTGGCTGACCTGATATACAGATAGAAACATAAACAGGAACTTTAATATAGAAAAAAGCCTTGACTTATGAATTGTTGAAGCTTTTTATTCGTTTTAGTTAAACTTATTTTACACAGGATTGACTAATGGTGAATTTTATTCAATTTCATCTGCCTTTATTTCTTTATAGTGTCACTTTACCTTCATATACTTTCACATACATACCTTTATTTAGATATATATATATATAGCCTTTTTATTTCATACATTCACTACATTTCTTTACATTCAGTTTATTCACTTAACACACTAATGTATTTTATTTAATCCCTATATTTTAACTTCTGCAACATTTTGTCTTAGATTCTAATTTGTACGACTGTTTCCTTGTAAATGTAGTTCATAAAACAATAAATAACTTCAAACGTGATGCAGATAAGTACTTGTTTTAAGTAAAGAAACAAGTCAGAACCAATCCTTGTATGTAAATGTAGAGTGTGATTAAATTAGCATTGATTCAATGAATGTGTATTGAGTCTACCAGAGGCCCAGAGTGATGAATGACTTGTTTATATGAAATCTAACAAAGAAGGGCATTCGCTCCTCTTGTTTCCTCATTTTGTATTGGCCATTAACGAACACTGACTGTAATTCGCTGGTTTAGAGAAGAGGCGGCGCAGTAAAAAAAACAACATTCAGAATCAAGCCCCAACATGAAGAGAAATCTCAGAGCTCTGCCTCAAAACGAATAGAACCAAAATGGCCGCCATGGCAGCTCAGTTGCCGTGTTCATTTCACTTTTAGATATATTGTGTGTATATATATATACATATATATATATATATACCTTTATTTAAATATATATGTATCCTTTTTATTACTTCTCATTGGTCATACATTCACTACATTTCTTTACATTCACAGCTGTATTTTATTTTATTTAATCCCCATCATTTTGTGTTTTACGTTCTAATTTGTACGACCCAAAATGGCCGTCACAGCAGCTCAGTTGCCGCGTTCGTTTGGCTGGCGCAGCCCCCCTCAGTGGGCGGGGCCGCTGTGGAGTCACATGATCCGCGCGCAGAGCCAGGCCGACCAATTCCAATATGGTGGCCAGCTTGGCAGGTCTACGGTTGCTGTTGATGATATTGTTGTTCTGCGGGATCAGGTACGGCGACTGCGGCCGGGAAGCCCCGCCGGTCCTGGGGCTGCGACTGGAAGCTCCGACCGGTCTGGTGTGTATGAAGGATCGGATCATCTCGGCGCCAGAGGGAGCCACGTTCGAGCTCCGTCTCTTCGGCACCGAGCTGAATGGAAGCTGGCCGTTGGTGGCGTTCGCGGGGGCATCCGGCGGAGCGGTCGGGGCGGCTGTCGGGGATGCGCCCGACCCGTGCGTGCATGAGCACAACCGTCAACAGTCCTGTTTCCAGGTGACGCGCGGCTTCACACCGGATGAGGCGTACAGTGGGCTGATAACGGTGGAGGTATAACAACACTAACAGTACGTGCGATATAAATACAGTGCGATATAAATACACTGCGATATAGATACTCTGCGATATAAATACTCTGTGCGATATAGATACTCTGTGCGATATAGATACTCTGTGCGATATAGATACTCTGCGATATAAATACTCTATGCGATATAAATACTCTATGCGATATAAATACTCTGTGCGATATAAATACTCTGCGATATAAATACCCTGCG
Organism: Melanostigma gelatinosum; assembly: GCF_949748355.1. Taxonomy (NCBI): domain Eukaryota; kingdom Metazoa; phylum Chordata; class Actinopteri; order Perciformes; family Zoarcidae; genus Melanostigma; species Melanostigma gelatinosum. The sequence goes on along the minus strand of NC_136651.1, from coordinate 1,543,827 downwards.
ATATCGATACCCTGCGATATAGATACACTGCGATATAGATGCACTGCTATATAGATACACTGCTATATAGATACACTGCGCTGTAAATACACTGCGATGTAGATACACTGCGATATAGATACACTGCGATATAGATACACTGCGCTGTAAATACACTGCGATGTAGATACACTGCGATATAGATACACTGCGATATAGATACACTGCAATATAGATACACTGCTATATAGATACACTGTGCTGTAAATACACTGCGATGTAGATACACTGCTATATAAATACACTGCTATATAGATACACTGCGATATAGATACACTGCGATATAAATACACTGCGATATAAATACACTGCGATGTAGATACACTGCGATATAGATACACTGCGATATAGATACACTGCGATATAGATACACTGCGATATAGATACACTGCGATATAAATACACTGCGATGTAGATACACTGCGATATAGATACACTGCTATATAAATACACTGCTATATAAATACACTGCGATATAAATACACTGCTATATAGATACACTGCAATATAAATACACTGCTATATAGATACACTGCTATATAGATACACTGCGATATAGATACACTGCTATATAGATACACTGCGATATAGATACACTGCGATATAAATACACTGCGATATAAATACACTGCTATATAGATACACTGCTATATAGATACACTGCTATATAGATACACTGCGATATAGATACACTGCGCTGTAAATACACTGCGATGTAGATACACTGCGATATAGATACACTGCGATATAAATACACTGCGATGTAGATACACTGCGATGTAGATACACTGCGATATAGATACACTGCTATATAAATACACTGCTATATAAATACACTGCGATATAGATACACTGCGATGTAGATACACTGCGATGTAGATACAGTGCGATATAAATACACTGCGATGTAGATACACTGCGATATAGATACACTGCGATGTAGATACACTGCGATATAAATACACTGCGATGTAGATACACTGCGATGTAGATACACTGCGATATAGATACACTGCGATGTAGATACACTGCGATATAAATACACTGCGATGTAGATACACTGCGATGTAGATACACTGCGATGTAGATACACTGCGATGTAGATACACTGCGATATAGATACACTGCGATATAGATACACTGTGCGATACTAGAACTATTCTGTCTTTATACATAGTATTTTAGTTATTTTTTTTAGTTATTTAATATTCTTTACTGTTTTATTACTAATTTATAATACTTGTTTTGATCTTGTTTTGTTTTTTACCATGGTTCTTGTTTGCACTATACTGTGTTTCTATCAGTGGCGGCTGGTGGAACATGTTCTAGGTAGGGCCATCTTATCAATTTCAGCAAACATCCCAGTATGATTTAATGCAAAGAAATGTAAGTATCAAACACGCATTATTACTTGGCAGTTAAATATTTAACATGTATTCCAACACGAAAACAATCAGTAAATAACACTTATATAATATAATACAACATGTTCATTTATGGAGATGCCCCTATGGACCTTGTTATAGGAGGTAAAGATCAGGAGACGTAAACATGAAGTGTAATTATGAACACTGATGTTAAATTAAGCTATGATGAGTTTTCACTGTTAATTTAACATCTCTATTACATGTTGATGCCTCCATGACCAAGTTAAGCAGATGAGACTGAGGACAACTATGTAGAAGAAAAGATGTTCACTTTGCATAATATGTAGCTTGACAGAGTTCTCATGTGTGTCCTGGTGTTCTCATGTTTCCTTACCTCCTCATCCCTCACTCCCTACCCTGGTGTTCTCATGTTTCCTTACCTCCTCATCCCTCACTCCCTACCCTGGTGTTCTCATGTTTCCTTACCTCCTCATCCCTCACTCCCTACCCTGGTGTTCTCATGTTTCCTTACCTCCTCATCCCTCACTCCCTACCCTGGTGTTCTCATGTTTCCTTACCTCCTCATCCCTCACTCCCTACCCTGGTGTTCTCATGTTTCCTTACCTCCTCATCCCTCACTCCCTACCCTGGTGTTCTCATGTTTCCTTACCTCCTCATCCCTCACTCCCTACCCTGGTGTTCTCATGTTTCCTTACCTCCTCATCCCTCACTCCCTACCCTGGTGTTCTCATGTTTCCTTACCTCCTCATCCCTCACTCCCTAACTGTCCGTGCTGGATCCGTCCCCGTTGTTTTAAAAAGCTAAATAAATGATTAGCATGACGTCATGCAGCTAGCTAACCTGTCTGGTGTTCAGCTAGTACAGAAGCTTTGCATGTACTGCTTCCCTTTCCCGCGAGTCTGCTGTCTGATTGTGAGGTCAGGC
>NC_136651.1:1531476-1536476 GCF_949748355.1 Melanostigma gelatinosum | reverse complement strand
AGGGGCTGAGGCGTCTTTTACAAACTAGAAGCCCAACAATTTTCACTATATGTCAACAGGCAACTAGCGATGGACCTAGTTTTTCAAAATAAAAGCCCCAGAATTTAACTCTATCTTAACAGGCAGTTCAGTTCAAGCCTCACATTTAAGCTTCCTTTTATTGGCTTACAATACAGTCCTGTCAGATCTGATTCTGCCCCCCCCCCCCATCATCCAGCTCCCATCCCTTTCAAAATAAAAGCCCCAGAAAGTACCTGTATCTTAACAGGAAGCTAAGATTGGGGCTTTTTTAACAAAATAAAAGTGAGTTTTGACTCCCAGGAGGAATGCAAGTATCTTTGCCTCGTGTCCCTTCAACTTCAAATTGAAGAGTTGACACGGATTGAAAAGCTCTGATTCAGAGTAACGAGGAAAACTGTTCAAGTAAAAATGAGTCTTTTTGTAATTTTGGTGACTCTGCCGTTTACTGATTTACTGAAGGAGTCCTCTCTGTGACTTTTCCTCTCAGGTAACTCTCACATGGCCATCGTCCAGAAGGTGAACAACGAGGGGGAGGGGGATCCGTTCTACGAGGTGCTGGGATTGGTCACCTTAGAGGACGTCATCGAGGAGATCATCAAGTCAGAGATCCTGGATGAGTCTGACGGCTACCGTAAGTTTGTTGATTATAAATGTGTTTATTCATTTAGTGTCTGATGTCTGTTATTTGAAGTTTCCGTCTCCTCCTGCAGTGGACAGGAAGGTGAAGCGTCCTCTCGCGCCGCTGGAGATTCCTCTGGAGCCTCGCAGCGTCCACGAGGAGTTTTCTATCTTCAAGCCCCCTGAAGGAGAACCCAAGATCAGGACGTCACCACAGCTCCTGCTGGCTACACACCGCTTCCTGTCCAGAGGTGAGGCTTTACACCTGTATGTTCACTAAGCTGCATTCTCTCTAGTGGCCACCAGGGGGCGACTCCTCTGGTTGTATAGAAGTCTATAGAAAATGACTCTACTTCTCTCTTGATTTATTCCCTCAGTAAACATTGTAAACATGAGTTTATGTCTCAATCTCTAGTTTCAAGTCTTCTTCAATACAGCATGATGTTCATTTAGTACATTATGGTCCATTTAGAGTCACACACACCATAAAGCAGGGGATGCTTTAGGGCGGGGCTACTGTGATTGACAGGTCTCTATCAGAGACATACACGGCGTCTCTACGTCACTCCTCAGTCCTAATATGGTCACTTCCTGTCCAGGCGCCGAACTCGAGGCTTCAAAACGTCCACAAACCAATGAGTTGATGTGATGATGACTACGTCCACTTCTTATATATTCTGAGGTCTGAGAGGACGACTCTAAATGGCTTAGACTTTATAAGGAGCAGCTTCCTGTTTCACTGTCAAGAGTTTCACAATAAAAGCAGCCAAAAACCAGCTGGAATGAACTTTATCAAAGTTCTTCTTCAGACTTCACAGTAGAAATAGAAGGTTCGTCGTAGATACGTTTAAACCTCTTCAATCAATATTTACAAATCAATAATGAAACTAGTTCAACAGGATTCTCCTCTGTCATGTGACACATGTAAATAAAGCATGTGTGCACTTTTTATGTTTCTTATTGAAGAAAAGAAGAAGAACATCAACACAGCAGCTGATTGATAACTGTTCTCCGGTAGTGAGTGGACAGATCGGTCTCTCACTGGTTGAATCCGTCACAGTTTAACTCCACACGTGGAATGATTGTGTTCCTTGTTACTTATTGGGAGAAACAAGCTTCTTCAAGTTAATGCAGATCTGTTTGTGTGTGTTCCCCCCCCCCCCCCCCCTTTGCAGAGGTGGCACACTTCAGCCCCGGCCGCATGTCGGAGAAGGTCCTGTTCCACCTGCTCCGTCACCCCAGTGTCAACCAGGAAGTCCACTTTGACCCAAGCAACCGGCTGAGCCCGGCTCACTATCTCTACACCCGCAACCACCCGGTGGACTATTTCATCCTGCTGCTGCAGGTCAGTGCTGCAGGGTCACACCGGGTCACCTTAAAGGGACAGTTCACCAACTGCACACACAGTCATGTTCTGCTGAGGACGTATTCTCGACTCCTGAAGGAATCTCCATCAGTTCACGTGAACGCTGTGTAGAGAATGTTTCCACCTCTTTACCTTGATGTCAGACGCTGAAGCTGTTGTCTCTGATCTCCACCAACACAGCGACTCCTTTCACTGAACTACTTTAAGGTTAATGCATCGTATTCATGAAAGAAAGAGCTCTCAACTTTCTTTAACTTATGTTGTTTATGTCGAGTTTAAGGTTGGATAAATATGACGCGTTTTAGGGTCATTGTAGTTAAATAAAATAATAAATAAATGATGGAACAGGGTAACATACCACGGTTAAAGTTCATATATACATATAATAATGTATTTTCACAGTAATAATTAAAACAAACAAAATGAAGACGTTGACCCAACTCTCCTCCCGTCGCTTCAGCGTTAGAAAATCTTTCTCCCCAAAACTGCAAGAACTAATTGCGAAACAATAATTTCTTCACATTTTGGCAAATTGGCACCATTAAAAATCTGCTGAATCAGCTCCTGTACTTTGACACGAAAGAAAACTTTAAAAAGTGAAGATTCTCAGTCAACTGCTGCAGTGCTATGTCTCCAAACATCCCAATACAAACGTATCACTTTCCTTAAAACGCTGCTTAAAACACATTCAAACAACCGTTTCTCTTTACAACATCGTATGTTGTTATAACACTTTACTTCATGGCTTATTTATTATCTATTACTGAAAACACAAAGAGCACTTTTTTGTTTATCAAACGTGAGATATTGTGACATTGGCGCGTCGCTGCTTCCTGTTTGTATTCAGGGTCGAGTGGAGGTGGAGATCGGTAAAGAGGGGCTGAAGTTTGAGAACGGAGCGTTCACGTACTACGGAGTCTCTGCACTCACGCTGCCCTCTTCAGGTGAGGTGGAGAATTACAGTTACACACAGAGCTGACTCCGTAATGACTGATCAGCAGTGATCATCAGTGATCATCACTGATGATCACTGATGATCACTGATCATCAGTGATCATCAGTGATGATCAGTGATCAGAGCTGCTGTTGTTGAATCCAGAGTTTCATTTGGACCTCTAACTTACACGCTACATTAACGCAAATCTTTATTGCTCATATTATTAAGACTGAACATTTGTACATTACGTCCTCTTACTTTTTAAAACCTGAGCAGCTCTTTTCTTGCAGAACTTGTTTATTTTTATTTTTTCTGACTTTGTTAATTGTGACGTCGCCAAAATACGAAGAAAAATGATTTGACTGAAAAAAACATTCTGATTTTGATTTGAGTGAAAAAAAAATCAATCAATACAATTGTATTTATATTATATTTATTCTAAAAAGAGTTAAAAAGAACCGAAGTTTAATAAATATATTAAATACATATATATATATATTGGTACAGTATAATATACAATAAAAATGTATGTTTTGATGTTTCTATTAAAGAAATGATACGTTATTATATTTTACATTATTACAGTGATACATGAAGATCACAGTTGTGTAAAATGAATGACGAGGCAGTTTTTCCTCTGTGTTTACTTCACTGAGCTTTATACGAATCGGCACATGGCTGTAAAAAGGAGAAGAAGAAGTGGCAGGATCGCAGATATTGTGCTGACTCGTGTGTGTGTGTGTGTGTGTGTGTGTGTGTTGCAGTGCACCAGTCTCCAGTGTCGACCCAGTGTCAGTCTCCCAGGGATCCCTTTGAGTCAGCGGACGCCACGAGCCCGTCCAGCTATTGTCCCGACTACACCGTCCGAGCGCTCACCGACCTGCAGCTCATACGGGTCTGTGTGTGTGTGTGTGTGTGTGTGTGTGTGTGTGCGTGTGTATTAGTACTTTTACTGAAGTAAAGAATACTTCTTCCAACACTGTGTGAAGGACAAACGCACACCTGCACAAACAGGAACAACAATAAGTAAAGGAATAATACGTTTAAAGCTTCTACAAGCTACCAACTTTCATTATGTGTTGGTTCTGGCGCCCCCTGTGGACTAAAGTGGTAGTGTCTATGAGCTCCAGAGTCCCTTTAGAAAACCTCATGTTACTGCAGCAGTTTGCTAGTAATACACACACACAGGAAATATATGCATGTATTCTTTAAATCACTGTGTTTATCTTCGATATTGATATGGTATGGATTCAGAATGGGTTTATAGATTAATGAGTGAGATTTATTAAACCTGCACTATCGCTGGTACCACTCGGTGTGTGGAGCCGGTTTAGAGGAAACACTAAACTCTGGCTTTGTCTTGTAGGTGACTCGTCTCCAGTATCTGAACGCTCTCATGGCGTCGCGGGTCGGTCAGAGTCCAGATCCTCCTGAGATTAAGATCCTGCCCAACAGTCAGACCAAGCTGCTCAACGACAGAAACTCTCAACAAGGTAGGTCCTGAAAAATAACATCTACCGTGTCCACCAAATCGTTTCTCCCTGAGGACGTTTAAAAAAAACAAAAAACCATTTCCTACATCTGACGTAGAGACGCCGTATACGTCTCTGGTAGAGAGACCTGTCAATCACAGTAGCCCCGCCCTAAAGCATCCCCTGCTTTATGGTCTGTGTGACTCTAAATGGACCATAATGTACTAAATGAACATCATGCTGTATTGAAGACTTGAAACTAGAGATTGAGACATAAACTCATGTTTACAATGTTTACTGAGGGAATAAATCAAGAGAGAAGTAGAGTCATTTTCTATAGACTTCTATACAACCAGAGGAGTCGCCCCCTGCTGGCCACTAGAGAGAATGCAGCCTGGCGCACCAGCCGTTGTCTTTAGGGAGAGACATTTTGGTGGACGTGGCCTTAAATCACACTGCATCTCCCTTTGAATACAAACGTCTTTGTAGTGTTTCCTCACTGCACTTTCCTGTTTTTGCTTTCAGCTGAATGATAATTAATTTTCCTCTTTCTCTCTTTTCTTTTTTCCTGCTTTCGTGCCTCCGT
>NC_136651.1:1481476-1526476 GCF_949748355.1 Melanostigma gelatinosum | reverse complement strand
CTTGTTTGTCTCCTCGATTCCCACACGGACATGTTTCAGTACTGTGCTCAGTACTTGTACTTTGTGTTTTAAGCTGTCGGGGGGTTTTCTTGCTCTCCATAAAGGTTGATGAATTATATTTACACATATCTAAGCCGGTATACAACAATGCTTTAATAAATCCTACCTTCATACGTGATAGTTTTAGAGGTGTTCATTTAATTTAATGCTCATTTTGGAAGCTTAGTTGTAGTGCTGTTAAGTTATACCACGATATACTGAGAAGGCTTTCTACCCCATTTATATCACACACATTTGTATGTATTGTTATGGTCTGGCTCTGGAACCATAGCAAACGTAATGAAAACTCAAGCAAGGAGCTAACCAAACAAATACTTTTAATAAACAAAAGGCCAGGACATTTCAAATGTGCAACAAAAATGAGCGTTCTCGCAATGAATGCCAGAAGGTTCAACTACTGCAACACTGCTGCCAGACACTCCTTGCAGCACACCAGGTGTGTCAGAGGGGAAGACGCCACACTTCCTCCGGATGGGGCTGGTCTTATAAGGCGAAGGCAGTGGCCGGCTGATGTCACCAACGATCCAGGACCCATGGACACTGAAAGACAGACAATCCCCGGCAGAGGCCCTGGGCCGTCACACACCATATGTGTATATATACACACATGTATGTTGATGTAAGTCATAGTATTTCCAAAAAGAGTCATAGTATATGTCGAAAAAAGTCATACTATAGCATGTCGAAGAATGTCGAAAAATATCAAGAGAAAAGCCATATAGTAATTTTAAATATGGCATATTATATTGAAAACGTCATAGTATAGCATGTCGAAAAAGTCAGTATAACGTGTCGAAAAAAGTCAGTATAACATGTCGAAAAAAGTTATCGTATAACGTGTCGAAAAAATTCAAAGTATAGCGTGTCAAAAAAAGTCTAAGTATAGCGTGTCAAAAAAAGTCATCGTATAACGTGTCGAAAAAAGTTATCGTATAACGTGTCGAAAAAAGTCATAGTACAGCGTGTCGAAAAAAGTCATAGTATAACGTGTCGAAAAAAGTTATCGTATAACGTGTCGAAAAAAGTCAAAGTATAGCGTGTCGAAAAAGTCATCGTATAACGTGTCGAAAAAAGTCTAAGTATAGCGTGTCGAAAAAAGTTATCGTATAACGTGTCGAAAAAATTCAAAGTATAGCGTGTCAAAAAAAGTCATCGTATAACGTGTCGAAAAAAGTTATCGTATAACGTGTCGAAAAAAGTCATAGTACAGCGTGTCGAAAAAAGTCATAGTATAACGTGTCGAAAAAAGTTATCGTATAACGTGTCGAAAAAAGTCATAGTATAACATGTCGAAAAAAGTTATCGTATAACGTGTCGAAAAAAGTCATAGTATAACGTGTCGAAAAAAGTCATAGTATAACGTGTCGAAAAAAGTCATAGTATAACGTGTCGAAAAAAGTTATCGTATAACGTGTCGAAAAAAGTAATAGTATAGCGTGTCGAAAAAAGTCATTGTATAACGTGTCGAAAAAAGTCAAAGTATAGCGTGTCGAAAAAAGTCATAGTATAACGTGTCGAAAAAAGTCATAGTATAACATGTCGAAAAAAGTCATAGTATAACGTGTCGAAAAAAGTCAAAGTATAGCGTGTCGAAAAAAGTCATAGTATAACGTGTCGAAAAAAGTCATAGTATAGCGTGTCGAAAAAAGTTATCGTATAACGTGTCGAAAAAATTCAAAGTATAGCGTGTCAAAAAAAGTCATCGTATAACGTGTCGAAAAAAGTTATCGTATAACGTGTCGAAAAAAGTCATAGTACAGCGTGTCGAAAAAAGTCATAGTATAACGTGTCGAAAAAAGTTATCGTATAACGTGTCGAAAAAAGTCATAGTATAACATGTCGAAAAAAGTTATCGTATAACGTGTCGAAAAAAGTCATAGTATAGCGTGTCGAAAAAAGTCATAGTATAACGTGTCGAAAAAAGTCATAGTATAACGTGTCGAAAAAAGTCATAGTATAACATGTCGAAAAAAGTTATCGTATAACGTGTCGAAAAAAGTAATAGTATAGCGTGTCGAAAAAAGTCATTGTATAACGTGTCGAAAAAAGTCAAAGTATAGCGTGTCGAAAAAAGTCATAGTATAACGTGTCGAAAAAAGTCATAGTATAACATGTCGAAAAAAGTCATAGTATAACGTGTCGAAAAAAGTCAAAGTATAGCGTGTCGAAAAAAGTCATAGTATAACGTGTCGAAAAAAGTCATAGTATAGCGTGTCGAAAAAAGTCATAGTATAACGTGTCGAAAAAAGTCTAAGTATAGCGTGTCGAAAAAAGTCAAAGTATAGCGTGTCGAAAAAAGTTATCGTATAACGTGTCGAAAAAAGTCATAGTATAACGTGTCGAAAAAAGTCATAGTATAACGTGTCGAAAAAAGTCAAAGTATAGCGTGTCGAAAAAAGTCATAGTATAACGTGTCGAAAAAAGTCATAGTATAACATGTCGAAAAAAGTCATAGTATAACGTGTCGAAAAAAGTCAAAGTATAGCGTGTCGAAAAAAGTCATAGTATAACGTGTCGAAAAAAGTCATAGTATAGCGTGTCGAAAAAAGTCATAGTATAACGTGTCGAAAAAAGTCTAAGTATAGCGTGTCGAAAAAAGTCAAAGTATAGCGTGTCGAAAAAAGTTATCGTATAACGTGTCGAAAAAAGTCAAAGTATAGCGTGTCGAAAAAAGTTATCGTATAACGTGTCGAAAAAAGTCATAGTATAACATGTCGAAAAAAGTCATAGTATAACGTGTCGAAAAAAGTCAAAGTATAGCGTGTCGAAAAAAGTCATAGTATAACGTGTCGAAAAAAGTCATAGTATAACATGTCGAAAAAAGTCATAGTATAACGTGTCGAAAAAAGTCAAAGTATAGCGTGTCGAAAAAAGTCATAGTATAACGTGTCGAAAAAAGTCATAGTATAGCGTGTCGAAAAAAGTCATAGTATAACGTGTCGAAAAAAGTCTAAGTATAGCGTGTCGAAAAAAGTCAAAGTATAGCGTGTCGAAAAAAGTTATCGTATAACGTGTCGAAAAAAGTCAAAGTATAGCGTGTCGAAAAAAGTTATCGTATAACGTGTCGAAAAAAGTCATAGTATAACGTGTCGAAAAAAGTCATAGTATAACGTGTCGAAAAAAGTCATAGTATAGCATGTCGAAAAAAGTCATTGTATAACGTGTCGAAAAAGTCATAGTATAACGTGTCGAAAAAAGTTATCGTATAACGTGTCGAAAAAAGTCATAGTATAACATGTCGAAAAAAGTTATCGTATAACGTGTCGAAAAAAGTCTAAGTATAGCGTGTCGAAAAAAGTCAAAGTATAGCGTGTCGAAAAAAGTCAAAGTATAGCGTGTCGAAAAAAGTCAAAGTATAGCGTGTCGAAAAAAGTTATCGTATAACGTGTCGAAAAAAGTCATAGTACAGCGTGTCGAAAAAAGTCAAAGTATAGCGTGTCGGAAAAAGTCATAGTATAACGTGTCGAAAAAAGTTATCGTATAACGTGTCGAAAAAAGTCATAGTATAACGTGTCGAAAAAAGTCATAGTATAACGTGTCGAAAAAAGTCATAGTATAGCATGTCGAAAAAAGTCATAGTATAACGTGTCGAAAAAAGTCATAGTATAGCGTGTCGAAAAAAGTCATAGTATAACATGTCGAAAAAAGTCATAGTATAACGTGTCGAAAAAGTTATCGTATAACGTGTCGAAAAAAGTCATAGTATAACGTGTCGAAAAAAGTCATAGTATAGCATGTCGAAAAAAGTCATAGTATAACGTGTCGAAAAAAGTCATAGTATAGCATTTCAAAAAAAGTCTAAGTATAGCGTGTCGAAAAAAGTCATAGTATAACGTGTCGAAAAAAGTTATCGTATAACGTGTCGAAAAAAGTCATAGTATAGCGTGTCGAAAAAAGTCATAGTATAACGTGTCGAAAAAAGTTATCGTATAACGTGTCGAAAAAAGTCATAGTATAGCGCAGACTTACTCAACAGGCGGCCCGCGGGCCGCATCCGGCCCGCGGACCCTTATTTTGTGGCCCCCGACAGTGCCGAGTACTTTAGTCTAGCATTCAAAGAATCCACCGACCGCACAGACATCGCGCAGCTTATAGTCTGGGTGCGCTTTCTCAAAGGGGACACATTTGCCGAGGAAATGCTGGCTTTGCTACCGCTAACAGGGCAAACACGGGGAGAGGATATTTATTCTGCAATGATGAGCTTTTTTCACGGACCAGGCAAAAACATTAAATTAAAAAAGCTGGTTTCTCTGACTACTGATGAGGCTCCTTCCATGGTCGGAAAGGAGAAAGGATTAATTGCTTTGCTCAGAAAAGATCCTGAAACGCCGGACTTCTTCTCATATCACTGCATTTTGCATCAAGAGAAATTGTGCAGCAAGCTGAGAGGTGGAGAGCTCAAAGTGACAATGGACTCTGTGACACGAACAGTCAATTTTATTCTTGCACACGCATTGAAACACAGACAGTTCCGTTCCTTGGTCCAAGAGTTTGAAAGTGCATACACTGACTTGGCGATGCATGCGGAGGTCAGGTGGCTTAGTCGCGGAAAGGTCCTCGATCGCTTCATGGAGCTGCTACCAGCTGTGCGCATATTTTTGGAAGCGAGGGGCCGACGTGATTTACTGGCACCCCTGGAAGATGACACATTCATGCACAACACCGCTTTTCTGACTGATATAACGCGTCACTTGAATTCACTCAATCTTAAGCTTCAAGGAAAACAAAAGTTTCTGCCGATGATGATGAATGATGTGGCTGCATTTGAAACCAAACTGAGCCTGTTTGCGCAGCAGCTTGAGGTAGGAAATTTCACACACTTTCCTGTTCTACAGGCCCAAGTGTCACAACCAGGTTCATTTTCACCCACCCCTTACTGCGCCTACCTCATGGAATTGAAAGAGGAGTTTTCCTCCCGGTTCGCGGACGTTAAATCCTTGGAACCCGTGCTGTGTTCTGAGGAACACATACCCTGCATTAATCCTGTGTGCTCAGAAAATCCTGACCTGCTTTGGATCTACTTATGTGTGTGAAAGCTCCTTCTCTGCCATGGGAATAATAAAATCAAAGCAGCGTTCCCGTCTAACTGACAGACATTTGGCAGACTATCTCAGAGCAGCTACAACTGAGCAACAACCAGATCTGAAAGGACTTGTGAAAAGAATGCAGACTCAGAGCTCTCACTAGGAATAAGTAAACAGTTGTTTGTTATATTGTTATTGTTATTAATATTTGTGAAATGCAGACTCAGAGCTCTCAATAGGAAAAGTAGCAATTGCAAACTTTATCAATGTCATCAATGCAAAGCTATTCACTCCAGTGTTAATAAAACATCAGCTTGACCAACACTTGTCATCCTTGGAAACGCAGTCGCTACACTACATTTGTTACTGAAATTGAGAATATTTGTTAAATATTCCATGATGCTTTGGAATGCATTAAAAATGACTAGCAAGACAGCATATTAAACAGCAGTAGTAAATACAGTGAATAAAATGGTACAAATATATGTTAATAATAATTTGTGGCCCTTTGCACCTGTTGTGGTTTAAATGTGGCCCTCTTGGCCTCCGAAGTTGAGTACCCCTGGTATAGCGTGTTGAAAAAAGTCATTGTGTAGCATGTCGAAAAAAGTCATAGTATAACGTGTCGAAAAAAGTCATAGTATAACATGTCGAAAAAAGTTATCGTATAACGTGTCGAAAAAAGTAATAGTATAGCGTGTCGAAAAAAGTCATTGTATAACGTGTCGAAAAAAGTCATAGTATAACATGTCGAAAAAAGTCATAGTATAACGTGTCGAAAAAAGTCAAAGTATAGCGTGTCGAAAAAAGTCATAGTATAACGTGTCGAAAAAAGTCATAGTACAGCGTGTCGAAAAAAGTCAAAGTATAGCGTGTCGAAAAAAGTCATAGTATAACGTGTCGAAAAAAGTCATAGTATAGCGTGTCGAAAAAAGTCATAGTATAACGTGTCGAAAAAAGTCACAGTATAGCGTGTTGAAAAAAGTCACAGTATAGCGTGTTGAAAAAAGTCATTGTGTAGCATGTCGAAAAAAGTCATAGTATAACATGTCGAAAAAAGTTATCGTATAACGTGTCGAAAAAAGTCATAGTATAACGTGTCGAAAAAAGTCATAGTATAGCATGTCGAAAAAAGTCATAGTATAGGGTGTCGAAAAAAGTCATAGTATAACGTGTCGAAAAGTCATAGTATAACGTGTCGGAAAAAGTCACAGTATAGCGTGTTGAAAAAAGTCATTGTGTAGCATGTCGAAAAAACCTATCGTATAACGTGTCGAAAAAAGTCATAGTATAACGTGTCGAAAAATGTCATAGTATAACGTGTCGAAAAAAGTCATCGTGTAGCATGTCGAAAAAAGTCAGTATAACGTGTTGAAAAAAGTCACAGTATAGCGTGTTGAAAAAAGTCATCGTGTAGCATGTCGACAAAAGTCATAGTATAACATGTCGAAAAAAGTTATCGTATAACGTGTCGAAAAAAGTCAAAGTATAGCGTGTCGAAAAAAGTCATAGTATAACATGTCGAAAAAAGTCATAGTATAGCGTGTCGAAAAAAGTCATAGTATAACGTGTCGAAAAAAGTCATAGTATAGCGTGTCGAAAAAAGTCATAGTATAACGTGTCGAAAAAAGTCAAAGTATAGCGTGTCGAAAAAAGTCATAGTATAACGTGTCGAAAAAAGTCATAGTATAGAGTGTCGAAAAAAGTCATAGTATAACGTGTCGAAAAAAGTCATAGTATAGCGTGTCGAAAAAAGTCATAGTATAACGTGTCGAAAAAAGTCAAAGTATAGCGTGTCGAAAAAAGTCATAGTATAACGTGTCGAAAAAAGTTATCGTATAACGTGTCGAAAAAAGTCATAGTACAGCGTGTCGAAAAAAGTCATAGTATAACGTGTCGAAAAAAGTTATCGTATAACGTGTCGAAAAAAGTCATAGTATAACATGTCGAAAAAAGTTATCGTATAACGTGTCGAAAAAAGTCATAGTATAGCGTGTCGAAAAAAGTCATAGTATAACGTGTCGAAAAAAGTCATAGTATAACGTGCCGAAAAAAGTCACAGTATAGCGTGTTGAAAAAAGTCATTGTGTAGCATGTCGAAAAAAGTCATAGTATAACGTGTCGAAAAAAGTCATAGTATAACATGTCGAAAAAAGTTATCGTATAACGTGTCGAAAAAAGTTATCGTATAGCGTGTCGAAAAAAGTCATTGTATAACGTGTCGAAAAAAGTCATAGTATAACGTGTCGAAAAAAGTCATAGTATAACATGTCGAAAAAAGTCATAGTATAACGTGTCGAAAAAAGTCAAAGTATAGCGTGTCGAAAAAAGTCATAGTATAACGTGTCGAAAAAAGTCATAGTATAACATGTCGAGAAAAGTCATAGTATAACGTGTCGAAAAAAGTCAAAGTATAGCGTGTCGAAAAAAGTCATAGTATAACGTGTCGAAAAAAGTCATAGTATAGCGTGTCGAAAAAAGTCATAGTATAACATGTCGGAAAAAGTTATCGTATAACGTGTCGAAAAAAGTCTAAGTATAGCGTGTCGAAAAAAGTCAAAGTATAGCGTGTCGAAAAAAGTTAGCGTATAACGTGTCAAAAAAAGTCACCGTATAACGGGTCGAAAAAAGTCAAAGTATAGCGTGTCGAAAAAAGTTATCGTATAACGTGTCGAAAAAAGTCATAGTATAACGTGTCGAAAAAAGTCATAGTATAACGTGTCGAAAAAAGTCATAGTATAGCATGTCGAAAAAAGTC
This sequence comes from Melanostigma gelatinosum, assembly GCF_949748355.1. NCBI lineage: Eukaryota > Metazoa > Chordata > Actinopteri > Perciformes > Zoarcidae > Melanostigma > Melanostigma gelatinosum. Next base: position 1,518,634 of record NC_136651.1, on the reverse strand, counting down.
ATTGTATAACGTGTCGAAAAAGTCATAGTATAACGTGTCGAAAAAAGTCATAGTATAGCGTGTCGAAAAAAGTCATAGTATAACATGTCGAAAAAAGTTATCGTATAACGTGTCGAAAAAAGTCTAAGTATAGCGTGTCGAAAAAAGTCAAAGTATAGCGTGTCGAAAAAAGTTATCGTATAACGTGTCGAAAAAAGTCATAGTACAGCGTGTCGAAAAAAGTCAAAGTATAGCGTGTCGGAAAAAGTCATAGTATAACGTGTCGAAAAAAGTTATCGTATAACGTGTCAAAAAAAGTCACCGTATAACGTGTCGAAAAAAGTCAAAGTATAGCATGTCGGAAAAAGTCATAGTATAACGTGTCGAAAAAAGTTATCGTATAACGTGTCGAAAAAAGTCATAGTATAACGTGTCGAAAAAAGTCATAGTATAACGTGTCGAAAAAAGTCATAGTATAGCATGTCGAAAAAAGTCATAGTATAACGTGTCGAAAAAAGTCATAGTATAGCGTGTCGAAAAAAGTCATAGTATAACATGTCGAAAAAAGTCATAGTATAACGTGTCGAAAAAGTTATCGTATAACGTGTCGAAAAAAGTCATAGTATAACGTGTCGAAAAAAGTCATAGTATAGCATGTCGAAAAAAGTCATAGTATAACGTGTCGAAAAAAGTCATAGTATAGCATTTCAAAAAAAGTCTAAGTATAGCGTGTCGAAAAAAGTCATAGTATAACGTGTCGAAAAAAGTCATAGTATAGCGTGTCGAAAAAAGTCATAGTATAACGTGTCGAAAAAAGTTATCGTATAACGTGTCGAAAAAAGTCACAGTATAGCGTGTTGAAAAAAGTCATTGTGTAGCATGTCGAAAAAAGTCATAGTATAACGTGTCGAAAAAAGTCATAGTATAACATGTCGAAAAAAGTTATCGTATAACGTGTCGAAAAAAGTAATAGTATAGCGTGTCGAAAAAAGTCATTGTATAACGTGTCGAAAAAAGTCATAGTATAACATGTCGAAAAAAGTCATAGTATAACGTGTCGAAAAAAGTCAAAGTATAGCGTGTCGAAAAAAGTCATAGTATAACGTGTTGAAAAAAGTCATAGTATAGCGTGTCGAAAAAAGTCATAGTATAACATGTCGAAAAAAGTTATCGTATAACGTGTCGAAAAAAGTCTAAGTATAGCGTGTCGAAAAAAGTTATCGTATAACGTGTCGAAAAAAGTCATAGTACAGCGTGTCGAAAAAAGTCAAAGTATAGCGTGTCGAAAAAAGTCATAGTATAACGTGTCGAAAAAAGTCATAGTATAGCGTGTCGAAAAAAGTCATAGTATAACGTGTCGAAAAAAGTCACAGTATAGCGTGTTGAAAAAAGTCACAGTATAGCGTGTTGAAAAAAGTCATTGTGTAGCATGTCGAAAAAAGTCATAGTATAACATGTCGAAAAAAGTTATCGTATAACGTGTCGAAAAAAGTCATAGTATAACGTGTCGAAAAAAGTCATAGTATAGCATGTCGAAAAAAGTCATAGTATAGGGTGTCGAAAAAAGTCATAGTATAACGTGTCGAAAAGTCATAGTATAACGTGTCGGAAAAAGTCACAGTATAGCGTGTTGAAAAAAGTCATTGTGTAGCATGTCGAAAAAACCTATCGTATAACGTGTCGAAAAAAGTCATAGTATAACGTGTCGAAAAATGTCATAGTATAACGTGTCGAAAAAAGTCATCGTGTAGCATGTCGAAAAAAGTCAGTATAACGTGTTGAAAAAAGTCACAGTATAGCGTGTTGAAAAAAGTCATCGTGTAGCATGTCGACAAAAGTCATAGTATAACATGTCGAAAAAAGTTATCGTATAACGTGTCGAAAAAAGTCAAAGTATAGCGTGTCGAAAAAAGTCATAGTATAACATGTCGAAAAAAGTCATAGTATAGCGTGTCGAAAAAAGTCATAGTATAACGTGTCGAAAAAAGTCATAGTATAGCGTGTCGAAAAAAGTCATAGTATAACGTGTCGAAAAAAGTCAAAGTATAACGTGTCGAAAAAAGTCATAGTATAGCATGTCGAAAAAAGTCATAGTATAACGTGTCGAAAAAAGTCATAGTATAGCGTGTCGAAAAAAGTCATAGTATAACGTGTCGAAAAAAGTCATAGTATAACGTGTCGAAAAAAGTCACAGTATAGCATGTTGAAAAAAGTCATTGTGTAGCATGTCGAAAAAAGTCATAGTATAACGTGTCGAAAAAAGTCATAGTATAACATGTCCAAAAAGTTATCGTATAACGTGTCGAAAAAAGTCACAGTATAGCGTGTTGAAAAAAGTCATTGTGTAGCATGTCGAAAAAAGTCATAGTATAACGTGTCGAAAAAAGTCATAGTATAACATGTCGAAAAAAGTTATCGTATAACGTGTCGAAAAAAGTAATAGTATAGCGTGTCGAAAAAAGTCATTGTATAACGTGTCGAAAAAAGTCATAGTATAACATGTCGAAAAAAGTCATAGTATAACGTGTCGAAAAAAGTCAAAGTATAGCGTGTCGAAAAAAGTCATAGTATAACGTGTCGAAAAAAGTCATAGTACAGCGTGTCGAAAAAAGTCAAAGTATAGCGTGTCGAAAAAAGTCATAGTATAACGTGTCGAAAAAAGTCATAGTATAGCGTGTCGAAAAAAGTCATAGTATAACGTGTCGAAAAAAGTCACAGTATAGCGTGTTGAAAAAAGTCACAGTATAGCGTGTTGAAAAAAGTCATTGTGTAGCATGTCGAAAAAAGTCATAGTATAACATGTCGAAAAAAGTTATCGTATAACGTGTCGAAAAAAGTCATAGTATAACGTGTCGAAAAAAGTCATAGTATAGCATGTCGAAAAAAGTCATAGTATAGGGTGTCGAAAAAAGTCATAGTATAACGTGTCGAAAAGTCATAGTATAACGTGTCGGAAAAAGTCACAGTATAGCGTGTTGAAAAAAGTCATTGTGTAGCATGTCGAAAAAACCTATCGTATAACGTGTCGAAAAAAGTCATAGTATAACGTGTCGAAAAATGTCATAGTATAACGTGTCGAAAAAAGTCATCGTGTAGCATGTCGAAAAAAGTCAGTATAACGTGTTGAAAAAAGTCACAGTATAGCGTGTTGAAAAAAGTCATCGTGTAGCATGTCGACAAAAGTCATAGTATAACATGTCGAAAAAAGTTATCGTATAACGTGTCGAAAAAAGTCAAAGTATAGCGTGTCGAAAAAAGTCATAGTATAACATGTCGAAAAAAGTCATAGTATAGCGTGTCGAAAAAAGTCATAGTATAACGTGTCGAAAAAAGTCATAGTATAGCGTGTCGAAAAAAGTCATAGTATAACGTGTCGAAAAAAGTCAAAGTATAGCGTGTCGAAAAAAGTCATAGTATAACGTGTCGAAAAAAGTTATCGTATAACGTGTCGAAAAAAGTCATAGTACAGCGTGTCGAAAAAAGTCATAGTATAACGTGTCGAAAAAAGTTATCGTATAACGTGTCGAAAAAAGTCATAGTATAACATGTCGAAAAAAGTTATCGTATAACGTGTCGAAAAAAGTCATAGTATAGCGTGTCGAAAAAAGTCATAGTATAACGTGTCGAAAAAAGTCATAGTATAACGTGCCGAAAAAAGTCACAGTATAGCGTGTTGAAAAAAGTCATTGTGTAGCATGTCGAAAAAAGTCATAGTATAACGTGTCGAAAAAAGTCATAGTATAACATGTCGAAAAAAGTTATCGTATAACGTGTCGAAAAAAGTTATCGTATAGCGTGTCGAAAAAAGTCATTGTATAACGTGTCGAAAAAAGTCATAGTATAACATGTCGAAAAAAGTCATAGTATAACATGTCGAAAAAAGTCATAGTATAACGTGTCGAAAAAAGTCAAAGTATAGCGTGTCGAAAAAAGTCATAGTATAACGTGTCGAAAAAAGTCATAGTATAACATGTCGAGAAAAGTCATAGTATAACGTGTCGAAAAAAGTCAAAGTATAGCGTGTCGAAAAAAGTCATAGTATAACGTGTCGAAAAAAGTCATAGTATAGCGTGTCGAAAAAAGTCATAGTATAACATGTCGGAAAAAGTTATCGTATAACGTGTCGAAAAAAGTCTAAGTATAGCGTGTCGAAAAAAGTCAAAGTATAGCGTGTCGAAAAAAGTTAGCGTATAACGTGTCAAAAAAAGTCACCGTATAACGGGTCGAAAAAAGTCAAAGTATAGCGTGTCGAAAAAAGTTATCGTATAACGTGTCGAAAAAAGTCATAGTATAACGTGTCGAAAAAAGTCATAGTATAACGTGTCGAAAAAAGTCATAGTATAGCATGTCGAAAAAAGTCATTGTATAACGTGTCGAAAAAGTCATAGTATAACGTGTCGAAAAAAGTCATAGTATAGCGTGTCGAAAAAAGTCATAGTATAACATGTCGAAAAAAGTTATCGTATAACGTGTCGAAAAAAGTCTAAGTATAGCGTGTCGAAAAAAGTCAAAGTATAGCGTGTCGAAAAAAGTTATCGTATAACGTGTCGAAAAAAGTCATAGTACAGCGTGTCGAAAAAAGTCAAAGTATAGCGTGTCGGAAAAAGTCATAGTATAACGTGTCGAAAAAAGTTATCGTATAACGTGTCAAAAAAAGTCACCGTATAACGTGTCGAAAAAAGTCAAAGTATAGCATGTCGGAAAAAGTCATAGTATAACGTGTCGAAAAAAGTTATCGTATAACGTGTCGAAAAAAGTCATAGTATAACGTGTCGAAAAAAGTCATAGTATAACGTGTCGAAAAAAGTCATAGTATAGCATGTCGAAAAAAGTCATAGTATAACGTGTCGAAAAAAGTCATAGTATAGCGTGTCGAAAAAAGTCATAGTATAACATGTCGAAAAAAGTCATAGTATAACGTGTCGAAAAAGTTATCGTATAACGTGTCGAAAAAAGTCATAGTATAACGTGTCGAAAAAAGTCATAGTATAGCATGTCGAAAAAAGTCATAGTATAACGTGTCGAAAAAAGTCATAGTATAGCATTTCAAAAAAAGTCTAAGTATAGCGTGTCGAAAAAAGTCATAGTATAACGTGTCGAAAAAAGTCATAGTATAGCGTGTCGAAAAAAGTCATAGTATAACGTGTCGAAAAAAGTTATCGTATAACGTGTCGAAAAAAGTCACAGTATAGCGTGTTGAAAAAAGTCATTGTGTAGCATGTCGAAAAAAGTCATAGTATAACGTGTCGAAAAAAGTCATAGTATAACATGTCGAAAAAAGTTATCGTATAACGTGTCGAAAAAAGTAATAGTATAGCGTGTCGAAAAAAGTCATTGTATAACGTGTCGAAAAAAGTCATAGTATAACATGTCGAAAAAAGTCATAGTATAACGTGTCGAAAAAAGTCAAAGTATAGCGTGTCGAAAAAAGTCATAGTATAACGTGTTGAAAAAAGTCATAGTATAGCGTGTCGAAAAAAGTCATAGTATAACATGTCGAAAAAAGTTATCGTATAACGTGTCGAAAAAAGTCTAAGTATAGCGTGTCGAAAAAAGTTATCGTATAACGTGTCGAAAAAAGTCATAGTACAGCGTGTCGAAAAAAGTCAAAGTATAGCGTGTCGAAAAAAGTCATAGTATAACGTGTCGAAAAAAGTCATAGTATAGCGTGTCGAAAAAAGTCATAGTATAACGTGTCGAAAAAAGTCACAGTATAGCGTGTTGAAAAAAGTCACAGTATAGCGTGTTGAAAAAAGTCATTGTGTAGCATGTCGAAAAAAGTCATAGTATAACATGTCGAAAAAAGTTATCGTATAACGTGTCGAAAAAAGTCATAGTATAACGTGTCGAAAAAAGTCATAGTATAGCATGTCGAAAAAAGTCATAGTATAGGGTGTCGAAAAAAGTCATAGTATAACGTGTCGAAAAGTCATAGTATAACGTGTCGGAAAAAGTCACAGTATAGCGTGTTGAAAAAAGTCATTGTGTAGCATGTCGAAAAAACCTATCGTATAACGTGTCGAAAAAAGTCATAGTATAACGTGTCGAAAAATGTCATAGTATAACGTGTCGAAAAAAGTCATCGTGTAGCATGTCGAAAAAAGTCAGTATAACGTGTTGAAAAAAGTCACAGTATAGCGTGTTGAAAAAAGTCATCGTGTAGCATGTCGACAAAAGTCATAGTATAACATGTCGAAAAAAGTTATCGTATAACGTGTCGAAAAAAGTCAAAGTATAGCGTGTCGAAAAAAGTCATAGTATAACATGTCGAAAAAAGTCATAGTATAGCGTGTCGAAAAAAGTCATAGTATAACGTGTCGAAAAAAGTCATAGTATAGCGTGTCGAAAAAAGTCATAGTATAACGTGTCGAAAAAAGTCAAAGTATAACGTGTCGAAAAAAGTCATAGTATAGCATGTCGAAAAAAGTCATAGTATAACGTGTCGAAAAAAGTCATAGTATAGCGTGTCGAAAAAAGTCATAGTATAACGTGTCGAAAAAAGTCATAGTATAACGTGTCGAAAAAAGTCACAGTATAGCATGTTGAAAAAAGTCATTGTGTAGCATGTCGAAAAAAGTCATAGTATAACGTGTCGAAAAAAGTCATAGTATAACATGTCCAAAAAGTTATCGTATAACGTGTCGAAAAAAGTAATAGTATAGCGTGTCGAAAAAAGTCATTGTATAACGTGTCGAAAAAAGTCATAGTATAGCGTGTCGGAAAAAGTCATAGTATAACATGTCGGAAAAAGTCATAGTATAACGTGTCGAAAAAAGTCAAAGTATAGCGTGTCGAAAAAAGTCATAGTATAGCGTGTCGAAAAAAGTCATAGTATAACGTGCCGAAAAAAGTCACAGTATAGCGTGTTGAAAAAAGTCATTGTGTAGCGTGTCGAAAAAAGTCATAGTATAACATGTCGAAAAAAGTTATCGTATAACGTGTCGAAAAAAGTCTAAGTATAGCGTGTCGAAAAAAGTCATAGTATAACATGTCGAAAAAAGTCATAGTATAACGTGTCGAAAAAAGTCATAGTATAACGTGCCGAAAAAAGTCACAGTATAGCGTGTTGAAAAAAGTCATTGTGTAGCGTTTCGAAAAAAGTCATAGTATAACATGTCGAAAAAAGTTATCGTATAACGTGTCGAAAAAAGTCTAAGTATAGCGTGTCGAAAAAAGTCATAGTATAACATGTCGAAAAAAGTTATCGTATAACGTGTCGAAAAAAGTCATAGTATAGCGTGTCGAAAAAAGTCATAGTATAGCGTGTCGAAAAAAGTCATAGTATAACGTGTCGAAAAGTCATAGTATAACGTGTCGAAAAAAGTCACAGTATAGTGTGTTGAAAAAAGCCATCGTGTAGCATGTCGAAAAAACTCATAGTATAACATGTCGAAAAAAGTCAAAGTATAGCGTGTCGAAAAAAGTCATCGTATAATATGTCGAAAAAAGTCATAGTATAACATGTCGAAAAAAGTTATCGTATAACGTGTCGAAAAAAGTTATCGTATAGCGTGTCGAAAAAAGTCATTGTATAACGTGTCGAAAAAAGTCATAGTATAACCTGTCGAAAAAAGTCATAGTATAACATGTCGAAAAAAGTCATAGTATAACGTGTCGAAAAAAGTCAAAGTATAGCGTGTCGAAAAAAGTCATAGTATAACGTGTCGAAAAAAGTCATAGTATAACATGTCGAGAAAAGTCATAGTATAACGTGTCGAAAAAAGTCAAAGTATAGCGTGTCGAAAAAAGTCATAGTATAACGTGTCGAAAAAAGTCATAGTATAGCGTGTCGAAAAAAGTCATAGTATAACATGTCGGAAAAAGTTATCGTATAACGTGTCGAAAAAAGTCTAAGTATAGCGTGTCGAAAAAAGTCAAAGTATAGCGTGTCGAAAAAAGTTAGCGTATAACGTGTCAAAAAAAGTCACCGTATAACGGGTCGAAAAAAGTCAAAGTATAGCGTGTCGAAAAAAGTTATCGTATAACGTGTCGAAAAAAGTCATAGTATAACGTGTCGAAAAAAGTCATAGTATAACGTGTCGAAAAAAGTCATAGTATAGCATGTCGAAAAAAGTCATTGTATAACGTGTCGAAAAAGTCATAGTATAACGTGTCGAAAAAAGTCATAGTATAGCGTGTCGAAAAAAGTCATAGTATAACATGTCGAAAAAAGTTATCGTATAACGTGTCGAAAAAAGTCTAAGTATAGCGTGTCGAAAAAAGTCAAAGTATAGCGTGTCGAAAAAAGTTATCGTATAACGTGTCGAAAAAAGTCATAGTACAGCGTGTCGAAAAAAGTCAAAGTATAGCGTGTCGGAAAAAGTCATAGTATAACGTGTCGAAAAAAGTTATCGTATAACGTGTCAAAAAAAGTCACCGTATAAGGTGTCGAAAAAAGTCAAAGTATAGCATGTCGGAAAAAGTCATAGTATAACGTGTCGAAAAAAGTTATCGTATAACGTGTCGAAAAAAGTCATAGTATAACGTGTCGAAAAAAGTCATAGTATAACGTGTCGAAAAAAGTCATAGTATAGCATGTCGAAAAAAGTCATAGTATAACGTGTCGAAAAAAGTCATAGTATAGCGTGTCGAAAAAAGTCATAGTATAACATGTCGAAAAAAGTCATAGTATAACGTGTCGAAAAAGTTATCGTATAACGTGTCGAAAAAAGTCATAGTATAACGTGTCGAAAAAAGTCATAGTATAGCATGTCGAAAAAAGTCATAGTATAACGTGTCGAAAAAAGTCATAGTATAGCATTTCAAAAAAAGTCTAAGTATAGCGTGTCGAAAAAAGTCATAGTATAACGTGTCGAAAAAAGTCATAGTATAGCGTGTCGAAAAAAGTCATAGTATAACGTGTCGAAAAAAGTTATCGTATAACGTGTCGAAAAAAGTCATTGTGTAGCATGTCGAAAAAAGTCATAGTATAACGTGTTGAAAAAAGTCATTGTGTAGCATGTCGAAAAAAGTCATAGTATAACGTGTCGAAAAAAGTCATAGTATAACATGTCGAAAAAAGTTATCGTATAACGTGTCGAAAAAAGTAATAGTATAGCGTGTCGAAAAAAGTCATTGTATAACGTGTCGAAAAAAGTCATAGTATAACATGTCGAAAAAAGTCATAGTATAACGTGTCGAAAAAAGTCAAAGTATAGCGTGTCGAAAAAAGTCATAGTATAACGTGTTGAAAAAAGTCATAGTATAGCGTGTCGAAAAAAGTCATAGTATAACATGTCGAAAAAAGTTATCGTATAACGTGTCGAAAAAAGTCTAAGTATAGCGTGTCGAAAAAAGTTATCGTATAACGTGTCGAAAAAAGTCATAGTACAGCGTGTCGAAAAAAGTCAAAGTATAGCGTGTCGAAAAAAGTCATAGTATAACGTGTCGAAAAAAGTCATAGTATAGCGTGTCGAAAAAAGTCATAGTATAACGTGTCGAAAAAAGTCACAGTATAGCGTGTTGAAAAAAGTCACAGTATAGCGTGTTGAAAAAAGTCATTGTGTAGCATGTCGAAAAAAGTCATAGTATAACATGTCGAAAAAAGTTATCGTATAACGTGTCGAAAAAAGTCATAGTATAACGTGTCGAAAAAAGTCATAGTATAGCATGTCGAAAAAAGTCATAGTATAGGGTGTCGAAAAAAGTCATAGTATAACGTGTCGAAAAGTCATAGTATAACGTGTCGGAAAAAGTCACAGTATAGCGTGTTGAAAAAAGTCATTGTGTAGCATGTCGAAAAAACCTATCGTATAACGTGTCGAAAAAAGTCATAGTATAACGTGTCGAAAAATGTCATAGTATAACGTGTCGAAAAAAGTCATCGTGTAGCATGTCGAAAAAAGTCAGTATAACGTGTTGAAAAAAGTCACAGTATAGCGTGTTGAAAAAAGTCATCGTGTAGCATGTCGACAAAAGTCATAGTATAACATGTCGAAAAAAGTTATCGTATAACGTGTCGAAAAAAGTCAAAGTATAACATGTCGAAAAAAGTCATAGTATAGCGTGTCGAAAAAAGTCATAGTATAACGTGTCGAAAAAAGTCATAGTATAGCGTGTCGAAAAAAGTCATAGTATAACGTGTCGAAAAAAGTCAAAGTATAACGTGTCGAAAAAAGTCATAGTATAGCATGTCGAAAAAAGTCATAGTATAACGTGTCGAAAAAAGTCATAGTATAGCGTGTCGAAAAAAGTCATAGTATAACGTGTCGAAAAAAGTCATAGTATAACGTGTCGAAAAAAGTCACAGTATAGCATGTTGAAAAAAGTCATTGTGTAGCGTGTCGAAAAAAGTCATAGTATAACGTGTCGAAAAAAGTCATAGTATAACATGTCGAAAAAAGTCATAGTATAGCGTGTCGAAAAAAGTCATAGTATAACGTGTCGAAAAAAGTCATAGTATAGCGTGTCGAAAAAAGTCATAGTATAACGTGTCGAAAAAAGTCAAAGTATAACGTGTCGAAAAAAGTCATAGTATAGCATGTCGAAAAAAGTCATAGTATAACGTGTCGAAAAAAGTCATAGTATAGCGTGTCGAAAAAAGTCATAGTATAGCGTGTCGAAAAAAGTCATAGTATAACGTGTCGAAAAAAGTCATAGTATAGCATGTCGAAAAAAGTCATAGTATAACGTGTCGAAAAAAGTCATAGTATAGCGTGTCGAAAAAAGTCATAGTATAACGTGTCGAAAAAAGTCATAGTATAACGTGTCGAAAAAAGTCACAGTATAGCATGTTGAAAAAAGTCATTGTGTAGCATGTCGAAAAAAGTCATAGTATAACGTGTCGAAAAAAGTCATAGTATAACATGTCCAAAAAGTTATCGTATAACGTGTCGAAAAAAGTAATAGTATAGCGTGTCGAAAAAAGTCATTGTATAACGTGTCGAAAAAAGTCATAGTATAGCGTGTCGGAAAAAGTCATAGTATAACATGTCGGAAAAAGTCATAGTATAACGTGTCGAAAAAAGTCAAAGTATAGCGTGTCGAAAAAAGTCATAGTATAGCGTGTCGAAAAAAGTCATAGTATAACGTGCCGAAAAAAGTCACAGTATAGCGTGTTGAAAAAAGTCATTGTGTAGCGTGTCGAAAAAAGTCATAGTATAACATGTCGAAAAAAGTTATCGTATAACGTGTCGAAAAAAGTCTAAGTATAGCGTGTCGAAAAAAGTCATAGTATAACATGTCGAAAAAAGTCATAGTATAACGTGTCGAAAAAAGTCATAGTATAACGTGCCGAAAAAAGTCACAGTATAGCGTGTTGAAAAAAGTCATTGTGTAGCGTTTCGAAAAAAGTCATAGTATAACATGTCGAAAAAAGTCATAGTATAACGTGTCGAAAAAAGTCAAAGTATAGCGTGTCGAAAAAAGTCATAGTATAACGTGTTGAAAAAAGTCATAGTATAGCGTGTCGAAAAAAGTCATAGTATAACATGTCGAAAAAAGTTATCGTATAACGTGTCGAAAAAAGTCTAAGTATAGCGTGTCGAAAAAAGTTATCGTATAACGTGTCGAAAAAAGTCATAGTACAGCGTGTCGAAAAAAGTCAAAGTATAGCGTGTCGAAAAAAGTCATAGTATAACGTGTCGAAAAAAGTCATAGTATAGCGTGTCGAAAAAAGTCATAGTATAACGTGTCGAAAAAAGTCACAGTATAGCGTGTTGAAAAAAGTCACAGTATAGCGTGTTGAAAAAAGTCATTGTGTAGCATGTCGAAAAAAGTCATAGTATAACATGTCGAAAAAAGTTATCGTATAACGTGTCGAAAAAAGTCATAGTATAACGTGTCGAAAAAAGTCATAGTATAGCATGTCGAAAAAAGTCATAGTATAGGGTGTCGAAAAAAGTCATAGTATAACGTGTCGAAAAGTCATAGTATAACGTGTCGGAAAAAGTCACAGTATAGCGTGTTGAAAAAAGTCATTGTGTAGCATGTCGAAAAAACCTATCGTATAACGTGTCGAAAAAAGTCATAGTATAACGTGTCGAAAAATGTCATAGTATAACGTGTCGAAAAAAGTCATCGTGTAGCATGTCGAAAAAAGTCAGTATAACGTGTTGAAAAAAGTCACAGTATAGCGTGTTGAAAAAAGTCATCGTGTAGCATGTCGACAAAAGTCATAGTATAACATGTCGAAAAAAGTTATCGTATAACGTGTCGAAAAAAGTCAAAGTATAGCGTGTCGAAAAAAGTCATAGTATAACATGTCGAAAAAAGTCATAGTATAGCGTGTCGAAAAAAGTCATAGTATAACGTGTCGAAAAAAGTCATAGTATAGCGTGTCGAAAAAAGTCATAGTATAACGTGTCGAAAAAAGTCAAAGTATAACGTGTCGAAAAAAGTCATAGTATAGCATGTCGAAAAAAGTCATAGTATAACGTGTCGAAAAAAGTCATAGTATAGCGTGTCGAAAAAAGTCATAGTATAACGTGTCGAAAAAAGTCATAGTATAACGTGTCGAAAAAAGTCACAGTATAGCATGTTGAAAAAAGTCATTGTGTAGCGTGTCGAAAAAAGTCATAGTATAACGTGTCGAAAAAAGTCATAGTATAACATGTCGAAAAAAGTCATAGTATAGCGTGTCGAAAAAAGTCATAGTATAACGTGTCGAAAAAAGTCATAGTATAGCGTGTCGAAAAAAGTCATAGTATAACGTGTCGAAAAAAGTCAAAGTATAACGTGTCGAAAAAAGTCATAGTATAGCATGTCGAAAAAAGTCATAGTATAACGTGTCGAAAAAAGTCATAGTATAGCGTGTCGAAAAAAGTCATAGTATAACGTGTCGAAAAAAGTCATAGTATAACGTGTCGAAAAAAGTCACAGTATAGCATGTTGAAAAAAGTCATTGTGTAGCATGTCGAAAAAAGTCATAGTATAACGTGTCGAAAAAAGTCATAGTATAACATGTCCAAAAAGTTATCGTATAACGTGTCGAAAAAAGTAATAGTATAGCGTGTCGAAAAAAGTCATTGTATAACGTGTCGAAAAAAGTCATAGTATAGCGTGTCGGAAAAAGTCATAGTATAACATGTCGGAAAAAGTCATAGTATAACGTGTCGAAAAAAGTCAAAGTATAGCGTGTCGAAAAAAGTCATAGTATAGCGTGTCGAAAAAAGTCATAGTATAACGTGCCGAAAAAAGTCACAGTATAGCGTGTTGAAAAAAGTCATTGTGTAGCGTGTCGAAAAAAGTCATAGTATAACATGTCGAAAAAAGTTATCGTATAACGTGTCGAAAAAAGTCTAAGTATAGCGTGTCGAAAAAAGTCATAGTATAACATGTCGAAAAAAGTCATAGTATAACGTGTCGAAAAAAGTCATAGTATAACGTGTTGAAAAAAGTCATTGTGTAGCGTTTCGAAAAAAGTCATAGTATAACATGTCGAAAAAAGTTATCGTATAACGTGTCGAAAAAAGTCTAAGTATAGCGTGTCGAAAAAAGTCATAGTATAACATGTCGAAAAAAGTTATCGTATAACGTGTCGAAAAAAGTCATAGTATAGCGTGTCGAAAAAAGTCATAGTATAGCGTGTCGAAAAAAGTCATAGTATAACGTGTCGAAAAGTCATAGTATAACGTGTCGAAAAAAGTCACAGTATAGTGTGTTGAAAAAAGCCATCGTGTAGCATGTCGAAAAAACTCATAGTATAACATGTCGAAAAAAGTCAAAGTATAGCGTGTCGAAAAAAGTCATAGTATAACGTGTCGAAAAAAGTTATCGTATAACGTGTCGAAAAAAGTCATAGTATAACATGTCGAAAAAAGTCACTGTGTAGCATGTCGAAAAAAGTCATAGTATAACGTGTCGAAAAAAGTCATAGTATAGCGTGTCGAAAAAAGTCATTGTATAACGTGTCGAAAAAAGTCATAGTATAACGTGTCGAAAAAAGTCATTGTATAACGTGTCGAAAAAAGTCATAGTATAGCGTGTCGAAAAAAGTCATAGTATAACATGTCGGAAAAATTAAAAATAACTATATATATATATATATATATACACATATATACATATACACACATATACATATACATACACGCACGCACGCACGCACGCACGCACGCACGCACGCACGCACGCACGCAGTTAAATGGCTTCTGCAGGGCTTAAATTCACTTCATTAAAAAACAAAGTTACCGTAGGCTTATTCTTCTCTTAGTTGCACATCCTTGTTTGGTAAAATGTGGTTTCCTCTTCTGTGGGTTTTTATCAATTTCTGTCGATTCTGAATTGATTGTGAACTACAATGGAACTGAAATGTTGCAGTTAAAAACAAGGGACGACGAACACGGAACCTGAAATGGAGTAAAACGTATGAGTGATAAATGACCTTTGGCCTCTGGCTGCTCCTTTCACCTCATCCTCACAGCGCTGAGCTGAAGAGTCCGATCGCTGAGAGAAATGAGACAAAACACAGTGAAAACACAGACTAAATATTAATGTGTGGAATACTACGAGTACCTGTGGCCTCCAGTCTGTCCTCCTGGTGCTCAGCTGAGGAGAAAATATTGAAAAAGGTTTGAACCTGTTACCACTCCTGTAACATGAGCCTAGGCATACCCAAAGTCAACTGAAAGCTGTTCTTGAACCATTGGGAGTACATGCAATGGTCTCTTTTGAAAGGTAACTCTGAGGTTTCTTTCCTCAACAGTCAGAATCACTGTAAGTGCTGCTGGCATTGAGTAATAGAAGTGTGAACACACTGAAGTAGAAGGTTTTTATTTCCGCCTGAATATTTCTTTGCAAACAGATGCCTGCAGATGACTATAGCTGGGACTTAATAGCTGGAAAACACAATGGGACCTCAGCATGAAGGCTTACCTAGTCCAGGTTCAAATCTGATAACAGTAACACAGAAAATGTATTTGTTACACGTTTTACTAAGAGTATGTCTAGGCGTTTTCCAAAAAAGGCCATTCAGAGGCTATTCTTGACCGCTTGAAAGTACGGTCATCATTTTGGGCTCTAATGAAAGGTGACACTGAGAGGTGTCCTATCCCATATCCAGATTCACTGTCATTATCACAGAGTAACTGAAGCACAAACACATTATAGTGCTTTGTGCATATAAAAGAGTCAAAACAAGTGCTATGGTGGAAAAGCAGTTTATTAAAAAAAATGAACACACGGCAAACTATTTACAATTATAACTTCTACAGGTTATTGGCACCGTGCCAGTTATTATAGCAGTCACGCCCGGGGACCGAGCACAACGGCACATCGCAGGAGGAGCACTTCACCGGTGTCTTTGCATGGCAGTGCCTGCACTTCAGACGCCCAGCGGTGCTGCGCCCACTGATGTGTACTGGCCTGTGATGCGCTCCGCTCGGAGCAGGAGGTGGTCCGGGTCTGGCTGTGGAGGGAGACCCCACCTCTGCCAGCTCCTTGGCGAGAGTCTCTCTGAACGCCTTCTGGTGCATCGGTACCTCTCCTTTACCTTCTGCAATGTCTGTGTGGAGGAGGAAGGCGTTCACAATCGCCATGTCCATGAAATGATAAAAGAAGGTCTTATACCACATCTGGGTCTTGTGGAGGACTTTATAGGACCCGATCAGGGCGTCGGAGAGGTCCACTCCCCCCATGGACCTGGATGGACAGAAATACACAACATTGAGAAAAATATACCAAAACATAAATATATCAAGCACACAAATGATGAATTCAAAGGGCATAAAACATAGAATATATAGTACTTACTGGTTGTACTCCTTCACCGCTGGTGGAACTGGGATGTCCTTCGATGCCCAGTGCCCATCTGCACCTTTGACCCTCCTCTGCACCGTGTCCTCCGCATGGGCCGTGTGGAGTGTTGAACACACGAAGACGTCCTTCTTGTCTCGCCACTGGACAAAGAGGAGGGAGTCCTTCCTGATCCAGCGAATGCTGCCACGGGGAGAGTCTGAGACCAGACTGTTGACTTTAGTTTTTGGGAATCCACTTCTGTTGGTGCGGATGGTTCCGCACGCCCAGATCCTCTTCTGAAGGAGGTCGCGGAAAAGGGTGGGACTCGTATAAAAACGGTCAACAAAGAGCTTGTAGCCAGTGCCCAGCAACTTGGTGTCGACGAGCTCCATCACCGAATCGTAACTGAGCCCCTTGCCACCGTTTCCCGGGAACCTTCCCGCGTAGACAAAGAAGTCCCACGTATAACCGCTGCTGCAGTCGGCCAGAGCGAAGAGTTTGTATCCCCAGCGAACAGGCTTGTTTTTCATGTGCTGTTTGAGCCCAATGCAGGCTTTGGAGGCCACCATTCGCTCATTGATAGCAATTTCCTGGCTCGGGTGATAGTTCCTCTTGCAGGCTTCCCTTATCTCCTCGTAGAGTGGCTTTATTTTGCAGAGCCGGTCGAAGGCTGCTGTGCCTTTCCTCTGCTCGTTAGCAGCATCCTCCACCGAGCTACTGAGGTGGAGGGACTGGCTGACCCTGAGGAACTTCTTACCAGTCATTACCCGCCTCGGGAACGGCAAGCTGTACAGTTTACCCCCTCGCCAGTAATCAGTAAACCCAGAGCATTTCAGTACCCCCATGTAGACGATCAACGACATGAATGAAAACATGTCCTGCAATGTCACATCAATCCACGGGTTGGAGGGTAGTGAGTAGTGAGTCGAGCCAAAGTCATTAGTGTTTTGAATTATTGTCTGTAAAACGGAGTTTGTAAAATAGAGTTGGAAAAGCTGCAGCGCTGTGTACGTAGCGGTACGTGTGAGCTGGGGTCCTGATGAACGGGTGGGTCCGAAGGTGGGCTGTGGTGGCGTTGTGTCTGGAATGTCAATATCATTCCATCTCTCTCCAGATGTGCCGTCTTGACTGCTGCTACTGCCGGTGCCTCTCCCTCTCCTGCCCCGCGCGCTGCCTCTTGGTCTTCTTCTGCTGGCAGAACCTCCCTGGGGAGTCGGGGGATGGGGCTCCTCCCCTGAAGAGGTACTGTCCTGCTGCTCCGCTCCATGTGGCCGCTTGCTGACTGGGCACGAAGTATCCGGCTCCCAATCCTGATCTGAATCGACATCAGACGATTGCCTATTGTGTGAAAATAAAGACATAACAGTTAGTCATTTACAAAACTAGAAAATGTTTCCATCTTTTATGCATTCTACTTGTTTACAGCTCGCTGCCTCACATGTCAGCAGTTCACACGATGAAACACAGAGGGGGGGAGGACGGACACCTCCCTCAGATCAGAAGTAACACCTAAAGACACACACCCAGTGAAACACACCTCCCCCCCCAACAGCTCAGCAGACTCACTGGCATGCTACAAAATGTGTCTTCATAATTCAAACTAAAGCTTATTTATGTCGAAATACAGTAATTTATAAGTTCTATAATATAAAATACTTACTTGTCGAGAGCAATGTCTCCTCCATCCAGCAACATTGCCTCTGTCTCTGAGGCAAACGACATTTCGCTCCCTTCGAAGACACAGTTCCATCTCTTCTTGCGTCGAATATGTTGTTTTCTCCGAGCGTTTCGCTCTTATTCTTTACTAAAGTCTCAAAAAGTCTCAAAACGAAAACCTTTCGTCTTTGACGCACGGGGAACTGGCTGCAGACTCTCGCTGTTACGCAGTAACTTCCTGGTTTGAGAGTTAAATCTTCCCACTGAAGCTGTAGATCGTTGTTTTCGTAATTTCATTGGCTATACGAAGCGTGAGTCATCAGAACGATCGGTTGCAATTGGCTTGAGCGTTACACGAAAGAAGAGGGGCGGGCACTGTCCTCCAACGCGGACTCTCGTTGGCTGTGGAGAGGACATGGAAGCTCCTAATAGGTCAAATGAGGTGTCAATCTAAACGGCACAATGCAGCCAATGCAGATCCAGAGACCGGAAAAATGTACATGTGAACTGAAGTTACGTTGGAAAATACGATTTACATAGCAGTTGTGTACATGACACAGATGGACACTAAACACTCCAACGGCCGCGGGCGGGCCGTCGGAGCAGTAATTTAACTTTAATAACTGTTAATGTTGTTACTGTAAGATTCATCAGATAACTCTGTACTTTAAATAGAAAAGAAAGGTCAAACAGACGGTTACATTGGACATTTTGAGAGTGATATTTAATTTTTATTTATTATAGATACTATTTATAATATGTATTATTATTATATTATTAAATACTTTCTATATCTTGGATCGGACCGTTTGCACGGTAAAACAGCGCGGACCGCAAATAGCGTTACACACGGATGCTAGGCTAACATAAGCTAGCTAGGTCCTGTACTTAGCATGCTAACGCTAACGTTCAGATTTCTCACCGGACTTCTCTGGAGATGAACTTCCGCTCGACATTCTCAACTCACGATGTAACGACTGTGACGTGCGCTTCTCTTTTTAGACGTGATTCAAAAAATTAGCGCTGTTTTTCTTCGGCGTCTCTGTCTTCTGTTGCACTTCCGGTGGATTGTAGCAACTTTGATTGGTCCGGTGGAAAACCTAGTTCCGGGTGACAGTAGTTCCGCGTTTGAGTTTTTAAGTGTAAAATGAAGAGAGATGATGAAAACACCGATAGTAAACCATGCAAAGGCTGACCCACTGAACGTTTTTTTGGGAGAGCAAGTTTGGAGGAGATTGGTGGAATAGGATATAAGACACACAACACATGAACTGCTCTATGATGGTAGTCGTGTTGGTCAGTCTGGTTATTATTATCAGACTCGGAGGCCACATAGTTAGCTACACCTTTATGCCATAAAGTCGACCGCTATGATGCCAATTATGTTATAAGTGTAAGCTCATAAAGGTGTTACATTAAAGTGTAAGTGTAACACTGAGTACATAGTAATGGTGCTGTTTGTTTGTTTTACGTTTCCAACATGTTAATAAAAGCGGGACATTATCAACTGAGGAAAAGTAGCATTGAGAGAAAGCAGCCGGTCACATTGGTGGCCCACTTCTGCTTTTAGCTCTGGGTGACAGGTGACTTGTGAACTTGTATGTTGTAACTGATTTGTTTGTTTTTTAAATAGTTGTGTGCACTACGACACATGCACATTTGTAGGTATTGCCTAGAGATATGTATTATTTATTTGCCATGTTACAAAGCAACATTTTATTCCTCGTTGTTGAGTAAACCCTTTTTTCTTTTGTGGGTGTAGATTGTGTTTTTGTTGCTGTTCGGTTTTGGAACTGATGCCCGACATTCAAGTTCTTATTTATTATTTGTTTGGAACGTCAGGAAAGTTTTGCGAGTAAGAAGAAAGTGTTTTTGGAGAATGATCCAAGAAAAGATCAAACTTAAGAGGGACATTGTTGTACAGATACAAAAAAATGTGAGAGTGAAAATATATACAGTATAGAGTACAAATAAAACTAAATGTAAACAATAAAGATGATCAATAAGAGACTATTATCAGTGTAATCTGTCGCTCAAATCGCCCCGACTTTATAAATCATTGGAGTGCTCTTTTTTTAAACCCTAAATTAAAGGTGTAAATATACTGCAGGGTTTATATTCCTTCATAATTTAATTTAAAAGGCCCTAAATACATATTTTCTCAATCTGAGTGTATGAGTAATAACATTTGGGTGGAAAAGAGAGATGTGTATTTCTGTGCAGTTGTGAGGTTTGTGATGGAGTATACATGGAGTGACATGTTAGTGTCACTTTATACTTCTACCCCACTACATATCGGACGGATATATTGTACGTTTTATGGCACTAAATTTATCCGACAGCTTAAGTTACTTTACAAATGAAGATGTTTACACCATACAGATGAGCAGCTTATGAACAACAGCTGTTTTAATGATCTATGTAGTTTTTCTTTAAGAAGAGTTTCATGGTTCCAGCTTCAGAATGTGAGGACTGGCTGCTTTAACAAAATATATTCAATAATGTAAATGAATTATTAATAATGTTGAGGTTTGGAATAAACAAACTTTGCGAATGTGTCAATTTAAGGCTCTGGGTTATTTTTGACGCCATTTCTCACTATTTTCACAGATCAATCGATTAATAAAGAAAACAATCTGCAGATTAATGTTTCAAAATGAGCTCCAGCTCAACCAACTACGACAGTAAAATCCTGATTTTACATGAATGCATGAGTAATCTAATCTCGTGATAGATTATATAACAGTACAACAGTCACAGTTTGAATACTTTAATTACATTTTACTGACATACTTTTTCAATGCAGGACTTCAACTTGTAAGAGAGTTTTTTTCATGTTGAATTCATTATTAATTAATACTTTTACTTCAGCAAAGACTGACTACTTCCTCCGCCGCTGGGCCGGTGTCAGTATTAAAGCAGAAGATGAGTGTTTGACTGTTGGATGGATGGAATGACTGTGTGAAAGGGCGTTCGAAGAGACAAAACCACATCGGAATCTGCAGATTCCCTCAGATTATTGCTTTGGTTTTTTCGACCCCACAGCTTTACTGTTCTGGTTCTCACACCGTTGTTTACAGAGAAAAAGCTGTTCACTACCTGCTCAGCAGCACACAGCAGACAGACTCAGTTAGAGATTTGCTGGTGAACATAGTGGAGCTTTTAGCAGATAAAGAGAGATTCTTCCCTTATTTTTGGTGGTGGAGACCAAAAATAGAGCTAAAAGAGAGAATATTGTATAATCAACAGGGGACACAAACACAACGCTCTGTAAACATCACGCTGCTCTGTGACTGCTGGATGTGTAAATAAATAACTGTTTGCTATGTCAACTTACTTTTTCTTCACAAAAATCAGTTTTTCCAGGTTTAGAGGACGAAGTGTAGACGTGTTTCTGAAGAAGCTTCATGATTTTCACGATGGTGACAAGTTTTGTCAGCTTTTGGTCACCGTGTTACACACAGCTGGCTTGACAATCTTAACAGTGACAGAATCGCCTCTCTTTCATGTGCATTCAACAACAACGTGCCCTTCTCTGCATATCATGTGCACCACTTCCTGCCACAGGAACAACCACAGCAGCATTCGGCTTCTTACTGGTCTAACTAGGTCAGTAAGTTGTGTAGTAATACTGGTCTAACTAGGTTAGTATGTTGTGTAGTATTACTGGTCTAACTAGGTCAGTGTGTCGTGTAGTATTACTGGTCTAACTAGGTTAGTATGTTGTGTAGTATTACTGGTCTAACTAGGTTAGTATGTTGTGTAGTATTACTGGTCTAACTAGGTCAGTGTGTTGTGTAGTATTACTGGTCTAACTAGGTCAGTGTGTTGTGTAGTATTACTGGTCTAACTAGGTCAGTGTGTTGTGTAGTATTACTGGTCTAACTAGGTCAGTATGTTGTGTAGTATTACTGGTCTAACTAGGTTAGTATGTTGTGTAGTATTACTGGTCTAACTAGGTTAGTATGTTGTGTAGTATTACTGGTCTAACTAGGTCAGTGTGTTGTGTAGTATTACTGGTCTAACTAGGTCAGTGTGTTGTGTAGTATTACTGGTCTAACTAGGTCAGTGTGTTGTGTAGTATTACTGGTCTAACTAGGTTAGTATGTTGTGTAGTATTACTGGTCTAACTAGGTTAGTATGTTGTGTAGTATTACTGGTCTAACTAGGTTAGTATGTTGTGTAGTATTACTGGTCTAACTAGGTTAGTATGTTGTGTAGTATTACTGGTCTAACTAGGTCAGTGTGTTGTGTAGTATTACTGGTCTAACTAGGTCAGTATGTTGTGTAGTATTACTGGTCTAACTAGGTTAGTATGTTGTGTAGTATTACTGGTCTAACTAGGTCAGTGTGTCGTGTAGTATTACTGGTCTAACTAGGTCAGTATGTTGTGTAGTATTACTGGTCTAACTAGGTCAGTGTGTTGTGTAGTATTACTGGTCTAACTAGGTCAGTAAGTTGTGTAGTAATACTGGTCTAACTAGGTTAGTATGTTGTGTAGTATTACTGGTCTAACTAGGTCAGTGTGTCGTGTAGTATTACTGGTCTAACTAGGTTAGTATGTTGTGTAGTATTACTGGTCTAACTAGGTTAGTATGTTGTGTAGTATTACTGGTCTAACTAGGTCAGTGTGTTGTGTAGTATTACTGGTCTAACTAGGTCAGTGTGTTGTGTAGTATTACTGGTCTAACTAGGTCAGTGTGTTGTGTAGTATTACTGGTCTAACTAGGTCAGTATGTTGTGTAGTATTACTGGTCTAACTAGGTTAGTATGTTGTGTAGTATTACTGGTCTAACTAGGTTAGTATGTTGTGTAGTATTACTGGTCTAACTAGGTCAGTGTGTTGTGTAGTATTACTGGTCTAACTAGGTCAGTGTGTTGTGTAGTATTACTGGTCTAACTAGGTCAGTGTGTTGTGTAGTATTACTGGTCTAACTAGGTTAGTATGTTGTGTAGTATTACTGGTCTAACTAGGTTAGTATGTTGTGTAGTATTACTGGTCTAACTAGGTTAGTATGTTGTGTAGTATTACTGGTCTAACTAGGTTAGTATGTTGTGTAGTATTACTGGTCTAACTAGGTCAGTGTGTTGTGTAGTATTACTGGTCTAACTAGGTCAGTATGTTGTGTAGTATTACTGGTCTAACTAGGTTAGTATGTTGTGTAGTATTACTGGTCTAACTAGGTCAGTGTGTCGTGTAGTATTACTGGTCTAACTAGGTTAGTATGTTGTGTAGTATTACTGGTCTAACTAGGTTAGTATGTTGTGTAGTATTACTGGTCTAACTAGGTCAGTGTGTTGTGTAGTATTACTGGTCTAACTAGGTCAGTGTGTTGTGTAGTATTACTGGTCTAACTAGGTCAGTGTGTTGTGTAGTATTACTGGTCTAACTAGGTCAGTATGTTGTGTAGTATTACTGGTCTAACTAGGTTAGTATGTTGTGTAGTATTACTGGTCTAACTAGGTTAGTATGTTGTGTAGTATTACTGGTCTAACTAGGTCAGTATGTTGTGTAGTAATACTGGTCTAACTAGGTTAGTATGTTGTGTAGTATTACTGGTCTAACTAGGTCAGTGTGTCGTGTAGTATTACTGGTCTAACTAGGTTAGTATGTTGTGTAGTATTACTGGTCTAACTAGGTTAGTATGTTGTGTAGTATTACTGGTCTAACTAGGTCAGTGTGTTGTGTAGTATTACTGGTCTAACTAGGTCAGTGTGTTGTGTAGTATTACTGGTCTAACTAGGTCAGTGTGTTGTGTAGTATTACTGGTCTAACTAGGTCAGTATGTTGTGTAGTATTACTGGTCTAACTAGGTTAGTATGTTGTGTAGTATTACTGGTCTAACTAGGTTAGTATGTTGTGTAGTATTACTGGTCTAACTAGGTCAGTGTGTTGTGTAGTATTACTGGTCTAACTAGGTCAGTGTGTTGTGTAGTATTACTGGTCTAACTAGGTCAGTGTGTTGTGTAGTATTACTGGTCTAACTAGGTTAGTATGTTGTGTAGTATTACTGGTCTAACTAGGTTAGTATGTTGTGTAGTATTACTGGTCTAACTAGGTTAGTATGTTGTGTAGTATTACTGGTCTAACTAGGTTAGTATGTTGTGTAGTATTACTGGTCTAACTAGGTCAGTATGTTGTGTAGTATTACTGGTCTAACTAGGTCAGTATGTTGTGTAGTATTACTGGTCTAACTAGGTCAGTGTGTTGTGTAGTATTACTGGTCTAACTAGGTTAGTATGTTGTGTAGTATTACTGGTCTAACTAGGTCAGTGTGTCGTGTAGTATTACTGGTCTAACTAGGTCAGTGTGTTGTGTAGTATTACTGGTCTAACTAGGTTAGTATGTTGTGTAGTATTACTGGTCTAACTAGGTCAGTGTGTTGTGTAGTATTACTGGTCTAACTAGGTCAGTGTGTTGTGTAGTATTACTGGTCTAACTAGGTTAGTATGTTGTGTAGTATTACTGGTCTAACTAGGTCAGTGTGTTGTGTAGTATTACTGGTCTAACTAGGTCAGTGTGTTGTGTAGTATTACTGGTCTAACTAGGTCAGTATGTTGTGTAGTATTACTGGTCTAACTAGGTTAGTATGTTGTGTAGTATTACTGGTCTAACTAGGTTAGTATGTTGTGTAGTATTACTGGTCTAACTAGGTCAGTGTGTTGTGTAGTATTACTGGTCTAACTAGGTCAGTGTGTTGTGTAGTATTACTGGTCTAACTAGGTCAGTGTGTTGTGTAGTATTACTGGTCTAACTAGGTTAGTATGTTGTGTAGTATTACTGGTCTAACTAGGTTAGTATGTTGTGTAGTATTACTGGTCTAACTAGGTTAGTATGTTGTGTAGTATTACTGGTCTAACTAGGTTAGTATGTTGTGTAGTATTACTGGTCTAACTAGGTCAGTATGTTGTGTAGTATTACTGGTCTAACTAGGTCAGTATGTTGTGTAGTATTACTGGTCTAACTAGGTCAGTGTGTTGTGTAGTATTACTGGTCTAACTAGGTTAGTATGTTGTGTAGTATTACTGGTCTAACTAGGTCAGTGTGTCGTGTAGTATTACTGGTCTAACTAGGTCAGTGTGTTGTGTAGTATTACTGGTCTAACTAGGTTAGTATGTTGTGTAGTATTACTGGTCTAACTAGGTCAGTGTGTCGTGTAGTATTACTGGTCTAACTAGGTCAGTGTGTTGTGTAGTATTACTGGTCTAACTAGGTCAGTGTGTTGTGTAGTATTACTGGTCTAACTAGGTTAGTGTGTTGTGTAGTATTACTGGTCTAACTAGGTCAGTGTGTTGTGTAGTATTACTGGTCTAACTAGGTCAGTGTGTTGTGTAGTATTACTGGTCTAACTAGGTTAGTATGTTGTGTAGTATTACTGGTCTAACTAGGTCAGTGTGTTGTGTAGTATTACTGGTCTAACTAGGTCAGTGTGTTGTGTAGTATTACTGGTCTAACTAGGTCAGTATGTTGTGTAGTATTACTGGTCTAACTAGGTTAGTATGTTGTGTAGTATTACTGGTCTAACTAGGTTAGTATGTTGTGTAGTATTACTGGTCTAACTAGGTCAGTGTGTTGTGTAGTATTACTGGTCTAACTAGGTCAGTGTGTTGTGTAGTATTACTGGTCTAACTAGGTCAGTGTGTTGTGTAGTATTACTGGTCTAACTAGGTTAGTATGTTGTGTAGTATTACTGGTCTAACTAGGTTAGTATGTTGTGTAGTATTACTGGTCTAACTAGGTTAGTATGTTGTGTAGTATTACTGCTCTAACTAGGTTAGTATGTTGTGTAGTATTACTGGTCTAACTAGGTCAGTATGTTGTGTAGTATTACTGGTCTAACTAGGTCAGTGTGTTGTGTAGTATTACTGGTCTAACTAGGTTAGTATGTTGTGTAGTATTACTGGTCTAACTAGGTCAGTGTGTCGTGTAGTATTACTGGTCTAACTAGGTCAGTGTGTTGTGTAGTATTACTGGTCTAACTAGGTCAGTGTGTCGTGTAGTATTACTGGTCTAACTAGGTTAGTGTGTTGTGTAGTATTACTGGTCTAACTAGGTCAGTGTGTTGTGTAGTATTACTGGTCTAACTAGGTCAGTGTGTTGTGTAGTATTACTGGTCTAACTAGGTCAGTATGTTGTGTAGTATTACTGGTCTAACTAGGTCAATGTATTGTGTAGTATTACTGGTCTAACTAGGTCAGTATGTTGTGTAGTATTACTGGTCTAACTAGGTCAATGTATTGTGTAGTATTACTGGTCTAACTAGGTCAGTGTATTGTGTAGTATTACTGGTCTAACTAAGTCAGTGTATTGTGTAGTATTACTGGTCTAACTAGGTCAGTGTGTCGTGTAGTATTACTGGTCTAACTAGGTCAGTGTGTCGTGTAGTATTACTGGTCTAACTAGGTCAGTGTGTCGTGTAGTATTACTGGTCTAACTAGGTCAGTGTGTTGTGTAGTATTACTGGTCTAACTAGGTCAGTGTGTCGTGTAGTATTACTGGTCTAACTAGGTCAGTGTATTGTGTAGTATTACTGGTCTAACTAGGTCAGTGTATTGTGTAGTATTACTGGTCTAACTAGGTCAGTTTATTGTGTAGTATTACTGGTCTAACTAGGTCAGTTTATTGTGTAGTATTACTGGTCTAACTAGGTCAGTGTGTCGTGTAGTATTCCTGGTCTAACTAGGTCAGTATGTTGTGTAGTATTACTGGTCTAACTAGGTCAATGTATTGTGTAGTATTACTGGTCTAACTAGGTCAGTATGTTGTGTAGTATTACTGGTCTAACTAGGTCAGTTTATTGTGTAGTATTCCTGGTCTAACTAGGTCAGTGTATTGTGTAGTATTACTGGTCTACCTAGGTTAGTATGTTGTGTAGTATTCCTGGTCTGTCATTCATCTCCTGCTACAATAAAGGCTTTGAAATGTTGCCCTTCTATTTTACACATCTATTTGCTTATATTAGTCCAAGTGCAAACACAATCTGTTATTACCAGAAACACATAACATTACGTACATTTTATAGCAATTATCCAGAAACGTGTATTCAGGAAAGAGGGATAAGGGTCCCTTGACTCTGGGACTTTGCTGAAATAAGAGTTTTTTGGAGGAAATTAACAATAGTCAAAGAGATTTTATCTCTAAAGTTACCTTTTGTTCAAGTTCAGTTCAAAGTTCACTTTATTGTCAAAGTTTCCACATGTGTTATGCATACAGAAAATTCGAAATGCCGTTTCTCGCAGTCCCACAGTGTAATATAGACATGAACATATAACATATAATAGAATAAAATAGAATAAAGTTAAGAACATAAGGGCCTAGATAAAGGATTAAACAAGTAGCAGCAGAGAATAAAAAGTGACTGGTGCTGATAAAAAGTGACTGGTGCTGATAAAAAGTGACTGGTGCTGGATGAGGGAAGGGGTGTGAGGGGGAGTAGATGTCCTGGTATGTTCCATTTGAGGCAGTGGGGAAAGGTGGGTGAGGGGGAGGGTAGAGAGGTCAGGGGAGAGATGGCAGGGGGGGAGAGAGGGGGAGCGAGAGGAGAGAGGGAGGGAGAGAGTTCAGCATCCTGACCGCCTGGTGGAAGAAGCTGTTCCTCAGCCGGGTAGAGCTCGAACGGAGACTGCGGAACCTTCTCCCTGAAGGCAGGAGGCTGAAGAGGCTGTTGGAGGGGTGGGTGGGGTCACCCGCAATGCCGAGTGCTTTGCGGGTGAGGCGGGTGTTGTAAATGTCCTGTAGTGTAGGGAGTGAGACTCCGATGATCCTCTGGGCAGAGTTCACAATGCGCTGCAGGCTCTTGCGGTTGGAGGCGGTGCAGCTTCCGAACCACAGCGTGATGCAGCTGCTGAGGATGCTCTCAGTGGCGCCTCGGTAGAATGAGAGCATGATGGGGGGGGGGCTCCTGCTCGCTTGAGCTTCCTGATGAAGTACAGGCGTTGCTGGGCCTTCTTTGCCAGTGCAGTGGTGTTGCTGTTCCAGGTGAGGTCATCTGTGATTGTCACACCCAGGAATTTGGTGCTGCTCACCTGTTCCACAGCAGCACCATTGATGGTCAGAGGGAGGGGGGGTTGGGAGTGGGTTCGCCTGAAGTCAACAACAATCTCCTTTGTTTTCCCCACATTGAGGAAGAGATTGTTATTTTGGCACCAACGGACCAGCTGGTTCACTTCCTTCCTGTAGTTAGTCTCATCGTTGTGGCTGATGAGACCTACCACGGTAGTGTCGTCAGCGAACTTCACGATGTGGTTGGAGCTGTAGTTGGGTTTACAGTCATGGGTCAGCAGGGTGAAGAGAAGGGGGCTGAGCACACAACCTTGGGGGGCCCCCGTACTCAGTGTTAGTGTGTTCGAAGTGTTGTTGTTGACCCGAACAGCTTGTGGTCTCTCTGTGAGGAAGTCCAACAACCAGTTGCAGAGAGAGGGGCTGAGGCCCAGGTCTGTAAGTTTACACACAAGCTGCTGGGGGATGATTGTATTGAATGCTGAGCTGAAATCTATGAACAGCATTCTGACGTAGGAGTTCTTAGTGTCCAGGTGTGTGAGGGCTGGGTGTAGAGCGGAGGAGATTGCATCCTCTGTGGACCGTTTAGTTCGGTAAGCAAACTGAAACGGGTCCAGGGAGGGAGGAAGGGTGGATTTGATCTGCTTCATGACCAGCCTTTCGAAACACTTCATGATGGTAGAAGTCAATGCGACGGGGCGGTAGTCGTTGAAGCAGGCTGGAGATGACTTCTTCGGCACAGGAATGATGGTGGTTTCCTTGAAGCACGTGGGAACAACAGCCTGGCTCAGGGAGGTGTTAAAGATGTCGGTGAGGACATCCGTGAGCTCCTCTGCGCAGTCCCTCAGCACACGACCAGGAATGTTGTCAGGTCCCGCAGCCTTGCGGGTATTAATCCTCAGCAGTGTGCTCCTCACACTGGCTGGGGACAGGCACAGAGCCTGGTCGTCGGTGGGGGGGGTGGTTTTCTGCGCAGGTGTGTTGTTCTGTGCTTCGAAGCGTGCAAAGAAGCCATTGAGGTTGTTAAGCAGGGAGGTGTGACTGTCACAGGTCTGTGGCGGTAGTTTGTAGTCCGTTATGGTCCTAATGCCCTGCCACAGGCTCCGTGAGTCCCTGCTGTCTTTGAAATGTCCTGTGATTTTCCTGGTGTACAGTCGTTTAGCTTTCCTGATGCCACGGCACAGGTCAGCCCTGGCTGCTCCCAGCCTAGCTGGGTCTCCAGCTCTGAAGGCGGTGTCGCGAGCCTTGAGCAGTGTGCGGACCTCCCCTGTCAGCCATGGCTTCTGGTTGGCTCGGATGGTGATGGCTCTGGTGGTAGTTACATCATCAATGCACTTGGTGATGTAACCTGTGACTGTCTCTGTGTATTCTTGAATGTTAATGTGATGGTTGTAGGTGGCTGCCTGCTTGAACATGTCCCAGTCTGTAGTACCAAAGCAGTCCTGAAGTGCAGCAGTACTGTCCTCTGGCCACACCCGTACCTGTTTTGAAACCGGTTTGGTAACCTTTACCCTTGCTCTTTTTTGACCCAAAGTGTATCCTGGTACCACATACATACAGAGTACAAAGTATTGATATAGTTTCTACAAGCAAGACGTCTAATTGCCCACTCTCGGTGGAGATTGTTCGGTTGTTTTACTTTTCATGAATGCATAGTGCTCCTGTAGTTGTACTCATTATGCTCATATTGATGATGTAACACTGCCATGAGAAGTGAGTCATCAACTAACAGCCGCAAACACATTGTTGAAATTCATCTGTAATAAAGCTGGTGACTTCCTGTCGTGGAAACTATGCTGCGGTTTGCTTCCCCCCCCCCCCTCATGCTTGTAGTTGTTAAAATGCAGAGGTGGGGGCACTCTTAAGACGCCATGGCACCTATTTTCCTTGAAGATTTAATCATATTCCAAAAAATTGACTAATTTAATCACCGTCACAGTAATCTCAGCAGAAACAGAAGGTCAGAGATGGTGGCTGTGTCATCTTTATCTGGGACATTTGTCACCACAATATTCCCCATCAAAAGGCGGTTTGTATTTTTGGATCTGTGACGGCACAATAAAACGTGTTTTTAAAGCACTTTTCTTTTTTTTTTACAATTCCCCCCCCTCAACTAACGAACCTCGTACCTTGGAACTGGACGATGTGGGGAAAGTTTTTTCATGGTTAAAGAAGTTTACTGGCAGACGCATTCAAAACAAAACCACAAAATGTCACCTGCAGCTGTGAGTGTCTCAAAGCAGCAAGCTGAATGTAAAACGTCTGAATTGCTTTCATTGAAAATAATTTCTGCAAACAAGAGAAAAGCATTTCAAACATTGTTTGAACCCATAAAGCCTCATTTGAGGTTCTTGCAGCGATCCAAGAGTGTCAACAGACACCGACAGCATCGAGCGAAATGTGTCTAAAAGGACGTATACAAGCTGGAATATTTACATTACTGTGGGAATAAAGACGACATGATACACAGTATATGTTTATGAGATACTTTGTAGAGTTTTAACAACTTTGAAGCTTTTTAAAGGACAAATGAACACCTCTAATAAACAAAGTGATGCGTGGTTTTACCTAAACAGGGAGGGGAAGAACAATCACCTGAGAAGAAATGAAAGCTGTGAGACAAATGTAGTAAAAAGTACAATATGTATCTCTGAGATGTAGTAAAAAGTACATGATGTACCTCTGAGATGAAGTAGGAATTAATTTGTAATTAAATAAACTACTGGGTAAAAGTTGGACCACCATATATCGGCTACAAATTGCCAGATTAGGAACAGGAACTTTATTATTTCCTCTCATAGATAACAGACTCATTTCTCTTGTTATTGTCTCGTGTTACAACATCACAACAGGTTTGACTTGTTAATCGACATTGGCCAGAAATGAGTGGTGGAAGGTATTTTGTTCGATCTGCGGGAAAGTGTTACCTTCATGTGGTTCCTGATGTCATCATGTGTGTGTGTGTGTGTGTGTGTGTGTGTGTGTGTGTGTGTGTGTGTGTGTGTGTGTGTGTGTGTGTGTGTGTGTGTGTGAAGCCACAACCTACTATCAGGAAGCTGAGAAACTGTGAAAAGAGAGTCGCTGGGACTGAGAAGCTCATTCAGCCTGCCGGTGGGACGAGGCTATCAACTGGAAGATTCAGCGAAATCACTGGCTTCTCATATTCAAGCCTTCTTTAACACATCAAGACAATGTGCGACTTTGATCTATCTCAAGCTTTAGACAGGTGAGTTCTTTGTGCTAAATTTACATTATTTTATTTAAAATGCCTTATTGGAAATATCAAGATCACAAGAGAAAAACCTGAAAAAAAGTGATTTCTAAGTAAATACTTTAAGTATTGAGGGAAGCTGAGAGCATAAAGAGACATATTTTAGTGAACTTGAGTTCAGCTGAAGATACTTTGAGAGTGAATGTGTCCAAAACGGAAACAGCAGTCTGTCGG
The DNA here is from genome assembly GCF_949748355.1 of Melanostigma gelatinosum. Taxonomy (NCBI): domain Eukaryota; kingdom Metazoa; phylum Chordata; class Actinopteri; order Perciformes; family Zoarcidae; genus Melanostigma; species Melanostigma gelatinosum. The sequence goes on along the minus strand of NC_136651.1, from coordinate 1,487,879 downwards.
ACTGTTTCACTTCTCACTAACACGAAAAACTGGGACAACTGGCAGCGGTGGAATGTACATTTACACAAATAACAATGGTAAAAAAGGTACTTTACTTCTGTATTTTCATGTTCTGCTACTTTATACTTCTCCTTGACTACATCTCAGAGGTAAATATTGTACTTTTTACTTCACTACATTTCTCTGAGAGCTTTAGTTTCTTCTCAGATGACAGTTTTCATTTTGTTGTGATAAAATGAAGGATGAAGTGTTCCTTTATGTGTTGATGTTGAATGTTTGTGATAAACTGAAGGATGAAGTGTTTCTTTATGTGTTGATGTTGAATGTTTGTGATAAACTGAATGATGAAGTGTTCCTTTATGTGTTGATGTTGAATGTTTGTGATGAACTGAAGAATGAAGTGTTTCTTTATGTGTTGATGTTGAATGTTTGTGATAAACTGAAGGATGAAGTGTTTCTTTATGTGTTGATGATGAATGTTTGTGATAAACTGAAGGATGAAGTGTTCCTTTATGTGTTGATGTTGAATGTTTGTGATAAACTGAAGGATGAAGTGTTCCTTTATGTGTTGATGAATGTTTGTGATAAACTGAAGGATGAAGTGTTCCTTTATGTGTTGATGTTGAATGTTTGTGATAAACTGAAGGATGAAGTGTTCCTTTAGGTGTTGATGATGAATGTTTGTGATAAACTGAAGGATGAAGTGTTCCTTTATGTGTTGATGTTGAATGTTTGTGATAAACTGAAGGATGAAGTGTTCCTTTATGTGTTGATGATGAATGTTTGTGATAAACTGAATGATGAAGTGTTCCTTTATGTGTTGATGTTGAATGTTTGTGATGAACTGAAGAATGAAGTGTTCCTTTATGTGTTGATGTTGAATGTTTGTGATAAACTGAAGGATGAAGTGTTCCTTTATGTGTTGATGATGAATGTTTGTGATAAACTGAAGGATGAAGTGTTCCTTTATGTGTTGATGATGAATGTTTGTGATGAACTGAAGGATGAAGTGTTCCTTTATGTGTTGATGTTGAATGTTTGTGATAAACTGAAGGATGAAGTGTTCCTTTATGTGTAGATGTTGAATGTTTGTGATAAACTGAAGGATGAAGTGTTCCTTTGTGTTGATGATGAATGTTTGTGACAAACTGAAGGATGAAGTGTTCCTTTATGTGTTGATGATGAATGTTTGTGATAAACTGAAGGATGAAGTGTTTCTTTATGTGTTGATGATGAATGTTTGTGATAAACTGAAGGATGAAGTGTTCCTTTATGTGTAGATGTTGAATGTTTGTGATAAACTGAAGGATGAAGTGTTTTATGTGTTGATGATGAATGTTTGTGATAAACTGAAGGATGAAGTGTTCCTTTATGTGTTGATGATGAATGTTTGTGATAAACTGAAGGATGAAGTGTTCCTTTATGTGTTGATGATGAATGTTTGTGATAAACTGAAGGATGAAGTGTTCCTTTATGTGTTAATGTTTGTGATAAACTGAAGGATGAAGTGTTCCTTTCTGTGTTGATGATGAATGTTTACTATTTCTTCAGCTAAATAAACTTTTAAAAAGCCTCTTGGATCAGATATAGAAAGCATCATCACAAAGCTGAAAACAGGCTGTTTGTTCTTTTTAGAGATACGTGGTTGTCACAGCACAGAGACAAACATATGATGATCTTATAGAATATGATACATTCATGCAGATTAAACTAGTACTTTTTCTGAAGTAAAGCATCTGAATACTTCTTCCACTGCTGGAGATTGGGCTCGGTAAACAGAAGCCTTGTAACTGCTTATTAATAACATTTATGTTTTTGGTATTTGTTTAATATTTATCTGTTTTCTATTTCAGCTCATCCAACTCAGACGAGACAGGATGTCAATCCCGCTGTTTTAACATGACGGTAAGACGATATATTACATTTGTATTCGAGAATATGCTAAACATAATTCACTATCTCTCATATTCCTATATTTTCGCTCTTATGTATTCTAACTTTCAGATGTCCTTATCTGATATTATAAAGAATATATGTATGTGAGATGAGAATGTTTGTACGTATGAATACACTAAATGTATTTAATATGGATCCAGGTCATGTCCTTTTATACTGGGCGTCTTATATATATTTACATAAATAATGATTAAATATGTATCGACTGTAATGGTAAATTAGTATGTATTTCTACTCAGTATATTGTATTCATGCATAAGTCATTTTGCTCTGAACTCAGTTGAACTTCCCCGTGTCTCTGTGGGGGGGTGACGAATTCACCCTCGCAAAGATAACTAACTGTGTTGTGTGAGAACGTTCCAGCGCCAAGGCCGTCTCGCTGTTTGTTCATTGTGGGTTCTATCAGTCTGAGACCAAAATGTCTGTAACATCCCCCCCCCCGTTGCCCCTTCTGTATGAAGAAAGCGTGTTCACTTTACACGTCCTCACTGAGACTGCACACATTCTGTTGTGATGATTGAACCTTCTCTGCGCACAGAATAAATACTAAAAAGACAACCTCTGGTTTTTGATAGTCTTAATTTTAGCATTAAAAGACTTTTTATTATTAGCATTGAAGGATTTTTTCCACGGCACTACTTAATCCGTTACACCTCTTACTTTTAACTCGATACTTCATCCAAATACTGAAGTTCCTGGTTCAAAAACATTATATTTAAAAGATTGAATTATTGATTTAATTGGGAGGATGACACTCCTAAAACTGAAAGAGGAAAAAATGGATCAGGCTTTGGATAGAAACACAAAACACTTGTTAATCGGGTCAATTACCTGCTATTGTATGTGATTAGAGAGATTATACATCACTCAACAGTCTAAAAGTGAGGTTACTGATTTACAGTTTGCACAGAATAGAAGTGTGTACATGCAAGAGTTAAAATACACGATATGTGGAAGAGTCGTCACAAACTTTGTGACTAAGTTTCGGGGAAGCACCTGCAGGATGTGATGGTTTCTATTCTGTGTGTGTGTGTGCGCAGGAGGTTCAGCAGGAGATCATCAGACTCAACGAGGGACTGGATCTCGTGGTTTCCCACAACCCAAAAACGCTGAAGTCTGTCACCACCCTGCTGATGGTGGTGAACAGGATGAACCGCTCTCTAGCTCGCTGTGGTCGGGGGCTCAGCGATGGCGAGCTCTGCAGCGCCATCATGGAGAGCCTGGTGACCGGTGGGTAACGGCAACGGGACGCGCTGTTTTTTTTTTACATCATTGAACGTTATCCAGAGCCGAAGTGTAGCCAGAACCGTTGGCTCCAAGAGTAAGAAAAACCTCATTCAATATCCCATTGACTTTTGACGGGTTAAACGCCAACGGCTCAAAAGAAGAGGCGAGTCTGTGAGACGAGGGCGGAGGTGGAAAGTATTCAGATCTTTCACCTAAAAGGTGCAGAACTCGAAATTCAGAGCATTTTAATTGCCTCCACACGGCTCTCAACATGGCGACGGCTAACAGTGCTAACAGCGCAGCCGGCCCAGCTCTTGTTAACAAAGCAAGAATAAATACAAATCTAGCACCTTCAAGTAAAAATAGTAATGCCACAGTGTAGAAATAGTCCGTTACAAGTAAAAGACCTGCATTCAAAATGATACTTAAAGATACAGCGTGTAGTATTTATTGGCAGAAGTGGAATATAATATTAATAAATATGTTTTATTTCGTGTCCAATCACCTGAAAATAAGAATGAACAAACTGTCTCTCGACAGTATCGCCCGCCGTAGTCCTCCAACACGCTTGGCAAACTGTAGAAGTTTCAGTTGGTTGCAATCTGCAAACTGACCACTAGATGGCACCATTCCTACACTCTGGACCTTTAAAACGACGACAAGAAACTTTCATTTTGTGTCAATTTTGGCGACCCCTGTAGACAAAGGTGGTAGTGTTTGCGATCATCGGAGTCTCTTTAGAAAACCTCTCATTTTACTGGTGGCAGGGTCTGATGGATGGAGGGATGGATAGATGGATGGATTGATGGAGGAATGAATGGATGGATAGATGGATGGATGGATTGATAGATGGATAGATGGATGATAGATGGAAGGATGGAGGAATGGATGGAGGAATGGATAGATGGATGGAGGAATGGCCGGATGATAGATAGATGGATGGATAGATGGAAGGATGGATGAATGGATGGATGGATAGATGGATGGATAGATTGAAGGATATATGGATAGATGGAGGAATGGACGGATGGATAGATGGATGGATAGATGGAGGAATGGACGGATGGATAGATGGATGGAAGGATAGACGGAGGAATGGATGGATGATAGATAGATGGATTGATAGATGGATGGATTGATGGAGGAATGGATGGATGATAGATAGATGGAGGAATGGACGGATGGATAGATGGATGGATGGATGGATGGATAGATGGAAGGACATATGGATAGATGGAGGAATGGACGGATGGATAGATGGAAGGATAGACGGAGGAATGGACGGATGGATAGATGGATGGATAGATGGAAGGATAGATGGAGGAATGGATGGATGATAGATGGATGGATGGATAGATGGATAGATGGATGGATAGATGGATGGATAGATGGAAGGACATATGGATAGATGGAGGAATGGACGGATGGATAGATGGAAGGATAGACGGAGGAATGGACGGATGGATAGATGGATGGATAGATGGAAGGATAGACGGAGGAATGGATGGATGATAGATGGATGGATGGAAGGATAGACGGAGGAATGGATGGATTGATAGATGGATGGATTGATGGAGGAATGGATGGATGGATAGATGGAGGAATGGACGGACGGACAGGCTTCTTTTCGTAGCCTGGATGCGATGACTTCAGCTCTCTAGACGCTCTGTTCTCACCATGTCTCCACAGAAACAATCATCACGGTGACCGAGAGCTCGGCCGCGGCCCTGAAGAGGAGGTTCCGGCGTATCAGCAGCTGGGAGGTTTGTACTCTGTGTGACTTTTCACAGAAAGAAGTCGTCCGAGCATCCGGAGACATAAAACTACAGGCCATCACTCTGAAGGGAGGAAACTGTGAACGCAAAGGTAACGCAAAACTATTTCTAAATCTACTTCACTTGAGTATTTCCAGTGTCTGCGACTTTTTACAACATTTCAGAAGGACATATTGTACTCATTACTACATTTATTTGATACATTTTTACAGAAACGTGATGTACTTTGATGATATGATGCTGTACTATACTACTAACCTACCCAGTAGTATACAAAGTATCTAAAAGTGGCTCCACATTGACGAACTACAACATTAAAATACTCTTATATGGATTTAGAAGTGATAAAAACGGAATAATATAATATTCTATAAAAATAAAACACTTGCCATTCTCCATAATTGAAGTTCATTTTACTGATAATACTTCTGTACTTTTACTAAAGTGACATTTTGAATGCAGGACTTGTCATAACGGAGTATTTTGGGACTGTGGTATTTCTACTTTTACTGAAGTAAAAGACCCGAGTACCAAAACAAACTCTGTCCTCTCGGTTTCCCTCATCAGTGAGTTTTAAAGTGGCGAGGTACCTCAACCCGAGCGTCCCACCTGGAGACGGTCTGATCGTCCTCCTGTCCATCACCAACAACCAGCACATCTGCTGCTCCATGGAGGACGGACGAGCTGTGCTGAAGCTGGAGGTAACACACACACACACACACACACACACACACACACACACACGACTTTCATATTAGAACTTAAATCTCACATTTTTGACTTTTATCTCAAAATTCTGACTTTTTATCTCATAATTTGTAAATTTGACTTACAAATTTCCCCCTTTTACTGTTAGAACTGTGCTTTCATACATCAAATAATGAATCCGATATATTCCTGTTTATCTGTGTTGTGTCAGGAGTGCTGTAAGCAAAAGTTACTTATCATCAGCGCCGATCAAGACATGGACCGGTTCCTCTTCTACAAGAGAACTACGGGAGCCTCTGAGAACTCGTTCGAGTCCGTTAAGTGTGGCGGTTGGTTCATCAGCACTTCCGGTGATGCTGAAAACCAGCCGGTGGAGATGTGTGAAGTGGACGCTGCTCGCCGCCTCACCAGCTTTAAACTAAACTAGAACACGTTGCTGTGGTACCGTTTGAATGTTTCCAGAAATATGCTGATTTATATTTGACCTTTATTCTGCTTCACCAGCAGATGGAGCAGCTGTCTGCTACGTTCCCTCGTCCTCTCTTTAATGATCCACGAGCAACAGTTTGACTTCATAACATTTCTACTCACTGACTAAATGTTTTGTACTAAATTCATTCATCTCCTTTGAAAGAGAAAGTTGTAACAGGATATTCCTCAGAATGTTTTCGCTTATTATTGGAAATAAAGTTAAATTTGTTTCCAATTAAATGTGTAATGCCTTTCATCAATCGGAA
>NC_136651.1:1468976-1476476 GCF_949748355.1 Melanostigma gelatinosum | reverse complement strand
CATTTCATGATACATCACTAGATTTTAATAATTCAAACGTTGTGTACAGATGAAGATTAACAGATATAAATCAGCTAATGAACTATTGGTTAATAAGCTGCAGTGACTCATTGATGAGTCATTATACATAATGCGTACTAGTTCATACTCGTGTACTTTTACTTGCGTATAATATATAAACTCACGACTTTTACTTGTGTCAGAGTTTGTGGTTTTAATGAAGCTGAACGAAAAAACTTTTACTGTTCAACGAACATGTTTGACATAAATATATAAATATATTAGTTTCTTCTCTCTGATCGTTGGTCCTTTGAAGACGTCTCTGCTTTTAGGATCAAAACCTTTAAATCATCTGAGTCTCTTCAGCTCAACGGAACAGAAACCTGATCGATGAACCACTTCTACAATTTATTAATCATTTATTCATCGAGTAAAAAACAAAAGATCAGTTTTCATCTCCACAAATGTGAGGATTTGATGCTTTTTCATCTCATGAAACAATAGCTTTATAAATATGTAACAGTTTCTCTGCTGCGGGACAGTAAACTGAATACCTTTGATTTAAAACACTGGATGTCGTCGAAGCATTTTATCGACTAAACTCATCGACGAGTCGAGTAAATAACCAACACGTTAAACAATATAATGGTGAGTTAGATCATAAGAACATACAGCCACAACATCATTGCATTTAAAGTTGTTTTAATTGAGGAAGTGTTATACTTTCACTATAGCAAGAAACAAAAGAATCTGGAGGTTTGGGTCACAACTTTGTTTTAAGAAATTAACCTTTTTATTGTTATTATTTTCGACTTGAAGTTCCTTTACACAATACATTTTCCTTTATACGTATTTCAAAATATCTTCTGCTGGTTTGCGCGGTAATATTTTTATGTTCCTATAAGTAGAATCTCATTTTTAATATAGTTCTCTTTTTGAAAACAACACAAACAAACATCCATCGATGTGTTTCTGTCCAGCGTCTTCACATGATGGACGACGTTAACGGCCGTCTGTCCAGCTCTGACCGAGACAGAGAGGATGATGGGAAAAAAACAATGGCCGACGCTCTGCGGACTGGAAGAGCTCGAAGGTCAGAGGAGCTCCCGTCCAAAGCGCCAGATATTTTGACCCTTGTAGCGGCACAGCGGGAGAAGTCCTGTACGGAGGGCTGGGTGTTGGCCCCTTGGTGCTGGTGGGGACCCAAACACAGCCCTCCATCCACATGTTGGCCATCGCTCTCAGACACCAGGGATGCTCTGGTGCCAGGAACTTCTGACTCCGACTGGAAAGTTACGCTTTTTGTAAATACGGCTAAGATGGTATATGTATAACATAAAACCCAGCTGACCCGCTCTGTCATTGACTTCTGGAGTCAAAGCTTCACGTTCTTCACGGCTGCACACTCGTGTCGTTGTTTGGGCTTTAAAAGATAAACCTCTGAACTTCCCCTCTAATATTTTGGGGAATCTCTTTTGATTAACTGCACTCGTCTCCAAACATCCACAGCAGCGTTCTACACATGTATCTCAGGTTCTCATCTGACCGACCTGCTGCAACAACAGGCATAAAACCCACAATCTGCCCCGAGGAGAGACCTGGACCGGAACAGGAACACAATGGATGCTTTTTAGTTAGCTCTCCTTAAACTGGAGGAAGAGACATCTTAAAACACGCCTCCACGCTTTGTTTAAATATAAACTATGTTGCAAATAGGAAAAGCATTCATCGGCTTTATTTCTAAGTCATAAAAACCAAATCTGCTGGTTTTAGTAGGTTCTCTCTCGCCGCTTTTATTATTTCATCTTTTAACAATAAAGCACTATTTTCTTCCTCCTCTCATTTTACACATTTCATCCACTTTCTCAGAGATCACTCCAAACCCTACGAACGTTTAGGATAAAACACCAAATATTCCCCCCGCACATGTATTTTTTGTTAACGCCACGTTACTTTAGAAGGCTATTACAGCACGATTTGTCATGCACTTGTCATTTTTCTTGTTTTTATGTAAAATACACCCTCTATACTGCAGATGTGTCTGTAACCAACAGCTGGTTTATTTATTCTCTAAATCAAAACAGAAACAAAAGATCAGGTTTCATCTTCTCAAATGGGAGGATTTGATGCTTTTTTCTGTTTTATATTATTATAAACTGAATATCTTTGTAAAATATGCAACTTAAAACTTTAGAAATCTTTGCCGGTGATTTTTTTCTCCATTTTAAAGTATTTTTATGGCCTAAAGGAACAATAATATGCTGCACAACGAAGAGTTGAGCTGCAACCATTTGTCGGTAAATCGATTCGTTGTCAAATTAAAAATTAATATGCAAATATTTTGATAATCAATTCATCGGTTTGAGTAATTTCTCAGGGAAAATTCTTTAATTCCAGCTTGTTGGGTGTGAATATTTTCTAGTTTCTTTGCTCCTCTGTGACAGTAAACTGAATATCTTTGAATTTACAAAATACCCCCTAAATACTGCAGATGTGTCTGCAACTACCAGCTGTTATCTTTAAATCTTCAGTCGTCTTCCACGTCGTCCCCCTCGGACTCCTCGTCCCTCCTCTCGTACACTTTATCCCTCTGCCTCTCCTGGATCTCCTTCATCTGCTCCGCGTATCTCCCGAAGGCTCCTCCGAACTTGCCCCAGGCCTTCAGCGGGACCGTGATGGAGTTCCTGTAGCTGGGCTTCACCTCGCTGACCCGCAGGAACACGCCGTATTTGTTGGAGCCGACGTCGAAGAAGAACCGCTTGGAATCCACCATGATGGAGGTGCCCTCGGGTAGCTCGCTGCAGGAGGCCGCACCTCCTGCGGCCAGCTCCTCGTCGTCTCCTCCGTAGTCGTCTATGAGCTTCGCCAGCGCGTCTCTGAACTCTATGAGCCCCTGGGCCGGAAGCGCTATGGTCTGTCCGGACAACATGCCGCCCGTTGGGCCTCCGACGCCTCCGAAGCCGGGGCCTCGATTTACCGTCTGCCGGATCCGGAGGAACCTCCCGCGCTGGTTCTCCTTCAAGTCCAGGTAGTACTTGCGGTTCTCCCGTACGAGGAACTCGCTTTTAAGAGCTCGCCGAGGACCGCCGTCCTCACCCGCGGTGCTCTGGGCGATCTGCTCCGGGCTGCTAGGCCCCAGCTGCGCGTAGTGCTCGATGAAGTCCCCGAGGTAGTCGCGGAACTCCGCCGCCACGGACAGGGAGAGGGTCAGCCGGCTCTTGGAGCCGCCGGCTCCCACCTCAGCGATTTTGATGAACCGGCCTTTGCTGTTCTGCTTCACGTCCAGGTAGAAGCGCTTGTTTTGGATGTCGAGGCGCTTGGACGCAAGCTCCTGAGTCTCCTGGTCCCTCTGGAAATGCTGGAAACCACCGCTACCGCTACCGCTACCACCTCCGCCTCCACCTCCACTACCTCCACGCTCACTCCCGCTGTCGCCATCCGCCATCTTTCAGCTCCACCATTCGGCTTCTGCCGCCTCTCTCTCCTGCGTAGCTGCTTTCTGCGTGCACTTCCAGCTAGCGCGCGCTCGTTATGGGTGCACTCCAGGGGAGCGTCGTGATTGGTCTAACCGTCTGTCACTTCCACGAGTTCACATTACGGCTTTCCCATTGGTGACTTTATTTGTATCCGTCACGCCCACATTTAAAGTCTCTCATTAGCCGTTGGTCAGATTGCGGTTCCGTTTACGTGCTTCTTCTTCTCGTTTTTTTTCGTCGTGATTGGTCCAGCCGTCTGTCACTTCCACGCGTCCACACAGGTTACGGCTTTCCCATTGGTTGCTTGATTTTTCTTCTTCTTTTGAGGTTTATTGGCGGTTGGCAAACTATGAATTGGAGCATTACCGCCACCAACTGGTCTGGAGTGTGAATCAGGATGTCTAGTACTTATAGCAAGAGTCTCAAACTCATTTTCACTCCGGGCCACATCAGCATCATGGTCGCCTGCAAAGGGCCGGTTGTAAATGTAACTACTCGTAACATATTGATAACTCTCTGCATTCACAGTTTAAAGTATTCTTCAATGTGCTCACAATACATTTCCATGTTAAATGTACAGTAAGCCAAAGAGCTGCTTCTATGACTGTGTTTAAGTATCTCATCATTTTGACTTTCTATCTCATCATTTTGACTTTCTATCTCAGAATTATGACTTTCTATCTCAGAATTATGACTTTCTATCGAATAGCTTCGACTTTCTATCTCAGAATTTCGACAATAGGGATATTTTTTTTTTTGCGGGCGGATTCGCGGGCCACATAAAATGACGCGGGCCGGGAGTTTGAGACCCCTGACTTAAAAATAACCCTCACAAACCCCCACTCCTCGAGCTATCGTGATGAAAAGAATAATCATGTTAGTGATAGTACTCGGATAAAGTAGAAGTACCTGATAATAAAAAATAAAGTAAAGAAATAAGAAACTAAACTAAACTTGCTTAATTTTCTCTGCCACGCCCACATGCAAAATATCTCATTAGCCATTGGTCAGATTGAGGTTACGTTTGCGTACTTCTTCTGTTTAAAAAAATTAAAAAATAAATCTACTCCCTCTTGTTGTGAAATCTTTGTTTCTATGACATAATATTCTGGAAATGATGCGTTTCCTTCTGGCTGCAGCTGGTAAACTGTGTCGACATACTTTGTTTTTCCTCACAAAGTTGCAGTGGAAATAAATATAGAAAAAAAAAAAGTGAAATAGTTTTGTATGGAGCTAAATCCCGGTCAAAAGTTTTGTTCATTTGAAAAAAAAAAAAAGTAGTGGTCTTGAACATTGAACAATACAGCAATGTATTCAAAATAAAAATAAGTGAATGAAAAGTTTTTTTGGGTTGAATATCATTTTGATTTCAGTTCTGGAATTTTGTAAAAGTACAATATGTACCTCTGAGATGTAGTCGAGTAAAAAGTACAATATGTACCTCTGAGATGTAGTACAGTAAAAAGTACATTATGTACCTCTGAGATGTAGTCCAGTAAAAAGTACATTATGTACCTCTGAGATGTAGTACAGTAAAAAGTACATTATGTACCTCTGAGATGTAGTACAGTAAAAAGTACATTATGTACCTCTGAGATGTAGTGGAGTAGAAGTATAAAGAATCATAACAATGCAATACTCAAGTTAAGTACCTCAAGATTTGTACTGAAGTACTGTGCTTTAGGGGCTAAATACTACACTTTGCACGACTACTGCATGTATACAACTATTCCATTATTGTTGCAGTACTCATCTCTGCCCACAGATGGCAGCAGAGTCTCACTTTCCTCTCAGCCAGACGTTCAGAGATGAAACCACAGTCACCAGTACTTTGTGTTCCATCCTCACCAGTACCACTCTGGAGGTACTTGTACTGCTCCTTTGTGTTCCATCCTCACCAGTACCACTCTGGAGGTACTTGTACTGCTACTTTGTGTTCCATCCTCACCAGTACCACTCTGGAGGTACTTGTACTGCTCCTTTGTGTTCCATCCTCACCAGTACCACTCTGGAGGTACTTGTACTGCTCCTTTGTGTTCCATCCTCACCAGTACCACTCTGGAGGTACTTGTACTGCTCCTTTGTGTTCCATCCTCACCAGTACCACTCTGGAGGTACTTGTACTGCTCCTTTGTGTTCCATCCTCACCAGTACCACTCTGGAGGTACTTGTACTGCTCCTCTGTGTTCCATCCTCACCAGTACCACTCTGGAGGTACTTGTACTGCTCCTTTGTGTTCCATCCTCACCAGTACCACTCTGGAGGTACTTGTACTGCTCCTTTGTGTTCCATCCTCACCAGTACCACTCTGGAGGTACTTGTACTGCTCCTTTGTGTTCCATCCTCACCAGTACCACTCTGGAGGTACTTGTACTGCTCCTTTGTGTTCCATCCTCACCAGTACCACTCTGGAGGTACTTGTACTGCTCCTTTGTGTTCCATACTCACCAGTACCACTCTGGAGGTACTTGTACTGCTCCTTTGTGTTCCATCCTCACCAGTACCACTCTGGAGGTACTTGTACTGCTCCTTTGTGTTCCATCCTCACCAGTACCACTCTGGAGGTACTTGTACTGCTCCTTTGTGTTCCATCCTCACCAGTACCACTCTGGAGGTACTTGTACTGCTCCTTTGTGTTCCATCCTCACCAGTACCACTCTGGAGGTACTTGTACTGCTCCTTTGTGTTCCATCCTCACCAGTACCACTCTGGAGGTACTTGTACTGCTCCTTTGTGTTCCATCCTCACCAGTACCACTCTGGAGGTACTTGTACTGCTCCTTTGTGTTCTCTGTGTAGTTTCCTTTAAGCACAAACCTCGTTGATCAGTGACGTTCGTGATTCTTTGAGATTTAACGTGAATATCAGAGAGAGTCTCACAGGTGAGTCAGAGTTGTGATGGTTTAGTTAAAACTCTCCCAAATACATGAATACACCAGAGAAGTATTTTGTACACACAAATGTAGTAAAGATTGTACAACAGAAATACTGAAGTCAGAATAAAGTATGTACTACAACCAGCAACCAGACTCTACAATGTCCCCACTATTTGATCTATTTAACTATGAATCTATAATTCCTATGAATATGAACTCCCTACTTTGAAGCAACTTGATCTGATCTTTCCTGTTAACCTCGTTTATAGTTTTGCACTTTCCTACTTTGTTCCTCAGCAGCTGCTCAACGTTTTCTTCTGAGATAAATAAAGTTGAATCTCATTTTATTTCTTGTTTCAGGCAGGTACTAAATCCTTCCTATGTCAAATTATTATTATTGTTTTTTGGCTTAAAACATTAAATTCTGAGACATTTATTCTGAATAATATTAGACTCAGTGTACTCTGCATTTAAACTCCTATTTGTGTCATTAAACCCACAAATACTCTGAAATATGACCAAGAACATAATCTCAGTTTCCTCAATCACAGCAACAGAAAGTTCTACTTTATTTCTTAAGAATTTTGCAACATGAAAGTACAAATACCACAATGTATAAATACTGTGCATGTAATACTATGTCACTTATATTCTGAGAAGTTGTGTTTGGAGTTTAATGCTACTTTTTGACATTTTACAGACTAATCGATTAATGCAGGAAAACATCTGGTAGATGAATCCAGAATGAAAATAAACGCCAGTTGTCGTTATTTTGTAAGAAAATGTGTGAAACTGTTCTACGGTTTCAAAGATACGTTTCTGTCTGTAAACCATAAAGAAATATGAATACAGCTGTTTCTTTGCTGGAGTGTCAACACAAGACACCCAGTTCATAAAATCCTGCAAATACATGAATACTGCAATACTTTCATCGATAGAAAGAGACTAAAAGGACATTTATTCAAATGGGAATCGACCAGTTTGCCACTTAAACATGTCAACATGAAGGCCTCGTGATCACCCAATTAAACAATATCTTCCTTTTGATCGACAAACAGCTTCCCTCACGAGACAAAACTCACATAATTAGAACCATTAAAACTTCTGGAAGTTTAATTGTGACTCGTAAATGAAATGACCTGAACGTTC
>NC_136651.1:1440432-1463776 GCF_949748355.1 Melanostigma gelatinosum | reverse complement strand
ATCGTGAAATCCGTAGTTAGGTTTGATAAAAGATCGTGAAATCCGTAGTTAGGTTTGATAAAAGATCGTGAAATACGTAGTTAGGTTTGATAAAAGATCGTGAAATACGTAGTTAGGTTTGATAAAATATCGTGAAATACGTAGTTAGGTTTAATAAAAGATCGTGAAATACGTAGTTAGGTTTAATAAAAGATCGTGAAATACGTAGTTAGGTTTGATAAAAGATCGTGAAATACGTAGTTAGGTTTAATAAAAGATCGTGAAATACGTAGTTAGGTTCAATAAAAGATCGTGAAATACGTAGTTAGGTTTAATAAAAGATCGTGAAATACGTAGTTAGGTTGAATAAAAGATTGTGAAATACGTAGTTAGGTTTAAGAAAAGATCGTGAAATACGTAGTTAGGTTGAATAAAAGATCGTGAAATACGTAGTTAGGTTGGATAAAAGATCGTGAAATACGTAGTTAGGTTTAAGAAAAGATCGTGAAATACGTAGTTAGGTTGAATAAAAGATCGTGAAATACGTAGTTAGGTTGAATAAAAGGTCGTGAAATACGTAGTTAGGTTTGATAAAATATCGTGAAATACGTAGTTAGGTTTAAGAAAAGATCGTGAAATACGTAGTTAGGTTTAATAAAAGATCGTGAAATACGTAGTTAGGTTGAATAAAAGGTCGTGAAATACGTAGTTAGGTTGGATCAAAGATCGTTAAATACGTAGTTAGGTTGAATAAAATATCGTGAAATACGTAGTTAGGTTGAATAAAAGGTCGTGAAATACGTAGTTAGGTTTGATAAAATATCGTGAAATACGTAGTTAGGTTTAAGAAAAGATCGTGAAATACGTAGTTAGGTTTAATAAAAGATTGTGAAATACGTAGTTAGGTTGAATAAAAGGTCGTGAAATACGTAGTTAGGTTGGATCAAAGATCGTTAAATACGTAGTTAGGTTGAATAAAAGATCGTGAAATACGTAGTTAGGTTGAATAAAAGATCGTGAAATACGTAGTTAGGTTGAATAAAAGATCGTGAAATACGTAGTTAGGTTTGATAAAAGATCGTGAAATACGTAGTTAGGTTGAATAAAAGATCGTGAAATACGTAGTTAGGTTGGATAAAAGATCGTGAAATACGTAGTTAGGTTGAATAAAATATCGTGAAATACGTAGTTTGGTTTAATAAAAGATGGTTTGGGTTAAAATAATTCCTGTTCTTGTTTGAACAATCCACCTCCCTTCCCAACCGCCCTTTGTGGTTTTATTTGCAGTCTTTCTACTTCCTGGTTGATGACATGAATGACACACACCACACATTGACTTTGGTAGTTGTATCTCCAGAGAGGCTCACCTGTTTGTTGTCGTACAGCGCGTGGCTGCTCAGAGACATGGCCTTCTCGTGACCCGCCCAGCGTCGCAGCTCTCTCTCGAACAGCTGCAGAGAAGGTGGAGTCAGTGAAGGCCTCGCTCACCATCAGAACATTTTACAGTCGGTATGAACGGTCACCTTGGACCCGGTCCAGCCCAGCAGAGCGAAAGCAAACTGGCTGATGGGAGAAACCACCAGGTCCACTCTCACAGCTCTCCAAGGCCTCGGCCCTTCACCTTTGACCTGCGACGCGGCTGCAAGACCGCTGCACGGCTCCGCCTCCTCGGCTCCTCCTCTCGCCTCCTCGTCTCCTCTCCTCGCCTCCTCGGGCAGTTTGAAGACGGAGAAACACCTCTCGAAGCGGTCCATGTTGGAGGAGGGCCGGGCGGGACCGTCCTTAGCCTCCAGGTAAGAGTTTCTGGTAGTTTTCTGGTACAAGAGGAAACCCTGGAGAGACAGAGAACTGTTACCGTGACGTCCAGACGATCAACGCTCTGGGCCACAAAACCCAATGTCGGGATTGGAAAGCGTGTTTTCTTTCAACAATCGCCAAAACGACACCGTTTATCACGGCTAGAAGCTGTAAAACCCAACATCATGGTCCGATTTTCATCGTTCCAACGGTCCTTGAACACATCATGTGTGCGTAACGCCTCCATCAGAAAAAGCAACAAAAACAAAGCTTAAAATTGTGATATTTCAGGAAAAAACTATATTCTGCGTGTCTCATTTAAAATTCCGTCTCAAATAAACAGTCATGGTGGTTCTGTTTCTATAGAGAGGAACAGGACTTTTATTTTGAAATGAAAATCAAGACCACAGAGAGAACAATGTGACGGGAGCGAAAGAGGAGGGTTAAAAAGAAGCACCTTCAGGGGAAGATGTTGACGTGAGACTCAGAATCTACCTGAGAGTCCAACCAGGAGACGACTTTAGGCATCAGCCCCGCCTCTCTGCCCTCCTCCGGGTGCGTCAGCAGGAAGTCAACGTCGTGGCCCGTCAGCTTCCCTCTGGAGACACGGTGCCGTCGAATGAAACGTTTAAAGTGAGTGAAATGAAACGAGTCCCACAGGACCAGGGGACTCCTCTGGATGATCTGATGATAACGTCCACCAGAATACAACAATAACCTTTATTAATGTTAATTCATTAACGCAAACTGGACCCAGATAAGCGGCACTATATGTAGTTATTTAAGATTCTTTACTATGAGACAGATTATTGTGCAAGTGTATAAAACGTCTCCCGACAGCCTGCAGACCACATCCAGAAACATTCAATAACCAACAGACGATATTTAGCACTTTTGTGAACCACATTTAAGCTGTTTTAGTACCGGTACATTCTTAGGCTGAAGGAGACGTGCAGACACATGGAAGCTACATTTGTAAATGCAAAGAGAAGAACTCTGCGTCCAAAACGTGTTTTTCCATCAAGTACCTTGACGACATCTTTGGTTGAGCCCGTGCTCACGTTTACCTCTGAAACCTGCGGATCATTCCAGCGTCCTGATGAAGGCAGGATGAACTTTGATTCAAACTTGGAGCGTCATGAGAGCGGGTGTGTTTCTGCTCCGTTACCTCCTGAATCCTCCAATCAGAGTCATCCGAGCCCCCGGCAGCACGGACGCGACGGCTTCCTCCACGACGGCGGCGACGGCGGCGGCCTCGGCCCTCGTGACGGGCCGGTTGAGGTCTTCGTAGTGCCGCAGACCTGGAGAGACGACGTTCGCTCAGAGAGGAAGCAGGTGAACTACAGAGCGACGGCAGACGGAACACTCGCCTGCTTGTTGAGCTCGGTTGAGCGTTTGCTCTGAAAGCTGCTGGAGGCTGACGATCCCCTCTCTGATCCACCGCTCGGCTGTTTTCACTCCAACTCCAAAGATGCCCGTTAAAACCTGCAATACACACAAAGACCCCGTGTGATACGGCTCAGACGCTGATCCGGTCAGTACTTTTACACGTTTACTTGATGCGAATAAAACATAAATAAACAGAAATGTTCATATTCAGTCTATTCTCAGAGCACTGAGCCTTGTGTTGTGAGGTCAGAGGGATGCCGCTGTAGCTTTTATCAGACCAACGGGAGCATTTGTTGGGGACTATTTTCAGCGGCGGATGAATCCACATGTGAGTATCTGTATGTGGGATGGAGTGAAATAAACTGCAGTGTGATGATGATGATGATGAAGGAACAACAGTGAGGCTCATTGATGTGTTTTTAATAAAGAGACTTCGGGCTGTGAGTAGTAATACGTGTTAAATAAATGTACTGTTTTTTTATGGCGTTTGTTGACGATAAGAAAGAAAACAGAATATCAGCAGCGCGACCACAGCCACTAGGTGGCGCTAAAGAGAGACTCGCTCGAGGGACACGGGTATAAAAGCTACTGCAAGGAATTGTGGGAAACTCAACATGCGACTTCAAGCTGATTATTGTTAAAGAAATCTTTTTAACTGAAAAGCTGAGATCAATGTTTAGACTTCAAGAAAGAAAAATGTGGAAAATGTATTAAAACTGTTTTGTTTTCTCGCCATCATTGTTTCATCGAAAAGATGTTTTATAAATAAAGATTGAAGTGGAACAGAACTAATCCGTGTCTCATGACTCAATGACCAGAGTGGTGAGACGTGTCAACAAAGACAGGAAGCTAAAAGTTAAAAAGACTTTTTAAAACAGATTTTTGTGAATGAGTAATATCTTTTATCTTTAACAACAATTTATCCTCATGACGTTGTGATTTATTACTAACATTATTCTAGATTGTTTAAAACGTGTCTTTTCTGTGATGCAATAAAAACATTTGTTTCATAACTTAACGTAAATGTGAAGTTATTCCAGAATCTTAAAATGTTTCATTTCAGAGTTTTAAACATGTTTTGATGATTATCTGAATAAAAAGATGGTTGATCGCAATTATTTTGCCCGTGATAATCTGCATACTGCAATATAATGCTGCATTTGAGTTCATGGGTAGAAAAACGAACCTTCAGCGCTTTAAACCGCTCGGACTGCTTCGTAGCTTCAACTTCACTCGACGCTCCGTTCTCCAAAACGTCCTACGAGGACAGAGACAGAACCGTGTCACTGGGACTTCTTTAGATGTGCTGAAGTAGATAAACAGCATATTAGTCTTCATGCTGACTTTGATGACTCTGAGCGAATGTCCTCCGAGACACGGGAGACCTCTGAGCTGCGTCAAACCCGTCACGGGTTCGGGGAGAGACTTCAACACGGCGGCGGCGCGTCGGAACGCGACGCCTCGTCCGTCCTCGTCGCTGAGCTCAGCGTTTTCAGCCAACAGCGACAACGCGTCCTGAGACAGAAAACACCAGATTTAATCTAGAGTTATAGTTTTAGTTAACGTAAGTACTCTGAGATATATGAGATCTGCGTTGTCTGGGGGGGGGGCTTACGGTGAGGACGGCGTTGTGGTTGTCCAGAGTGGTCCGTCTCTGACAGGCGTAGCTTGGTGTAGAAAACGCCTCAACCTCCACTTCATTCATCTGCTGCTCCTGAAAGAGACACAGGAGGACTAAAGGAACAGTTCACCCTAAAACAGGAAGTGACCATATCTGGACTGAGGAGGAGTGACGTAGAGACGCCGTGTACTTCTCTGGTAGAGACCTGTCAATCACTGTGTAGCCCCGCCCTAAAGCATCCCCTGCTTTATGGTCTGTGTGACTCTAAATGGACCATAATGTACTAAATGAACATCATGCTGTATTGAAGAAGACTTGAAACTAGAGATTGAGACATAAACTCATGTTTACAATGTTTACTGAGGGAATAAATCAAGAGAGAAGTAGAGTCATTTTCTATAGACTTCTATACAACCAGAGGAGTCGCCCCCTGGTGGACACTAGAGAGAATGCAGCTTTAACACGCGAAGCTTTGGCTTCTCTTTAAAGAACCGGAGGTTGTCGCCCGGTTTAGATATTTGTCGATGGCTCCGCTCAATAGAAACCTTTTTTTGGATGATGGGTGAGCAGAACGTTTATTTATTTTGAAAGTTGTTCTCAGATATGTTTTAATAATCAGAAGTACCTCCATGAAGGATTATTGGACTGCATCGGTTTTCTCCACACGAGTATATATAATAATATAATATATTGTTGTTGCATATTAATTGCTATTGGAGGATTTCACACAAATAATTAGAACTAAATGACATATTAAGTACTAAATAACATCGGTGATTGAAACGTAAGGATTTGTGATAATATGAATAAACAAAGGAGCCGATATAGAAGCGAGTCTCGTGATGATGCGTCTTCTCAGGAGTTAAAGTGAAGCGTACCTGTAGTTTGTGTCTGTCCAGTATTTCAACGGGACGTCCCGCCCGCATGCTCTCTGTGAACCAGCTGACGTCCAGCAGGTGAGCAGCTGATCGGCCTCGACCTCCGACCTGAGACTCCAGCCGCCTTCTGACCTCCTCACCGGAGTTATTCTCACAGACCACGTGTGTGACTCTCTCGCTGCGAACAGACGGCGTCCGACATGTGATGCACAGACACACACAGACTGTAGCTGCAGGTAGGACAGGTGGTATTTCTGTGTTTAATGCTTTCAATCAACACATGATAGATTTGTATGTTTGATTTAATAAGTATTTAAAGAAGAAAATGTCCCCTGTCAATGTTCTACAGCTATTTATTCTATGATTACATGATTATGACTAATGCGTTAATGTTAAAGCAGGATTTTACTGTTGGTTGAGCTCTTTTTAAACTATTAACTCATTTTTTCACTAATATTTGAATATAATTAAAAGCACGATGAATATATAAATATTATTAAAAATATTACTAATACATTAATGTTCCGAAACATTATTTAAAGTATTACCAATACATTTTTCACATGATAAAAAAGGAAAGCTGGAACGTGAAATGTTTTAACATTTATTTGTCAAAAATAGTTTTTAAATTATTTTCTGTCAATCGACTGATCCTTTCAGCTGTACTTGTAAAAACAGCTTGGTAGTTTAAATTCACACACAACATTATATTTCATAAACTTTTCGTGTGTTTTCTTAATTTGTGAAGTAAAGCTGTCAGATAAATGTAGAGGTGTAAAAGTATAAAGTGGTACAAGTACCTCAAATACCTCACCTGAGGAAAAGTACCACCACCACGTATCTCTGCTATAAACTTTAATTTCTCTGCATATCATTAAATGTCACCTGAACTGCTCCTCCACCTGGAATCCGTTCTTTCCTCCGAGCTGAGAGAGGAAAGCTCTTCGACTGGCTCCCATCTTCCTCTCCAGCAGAAACAAAACCACCTGAGGGAACCTGGAGGGTGACGTGACGTCATCGCTCCCAGTGCTCCCAGCACCGGAAGAGACGACTTTCCTTCTCTTTAATGGCACCATGTTGTTAAACGAGACGTCAACCCACCAGATAACACGACGAGTCCACGGCTCGCTCTGAGGCAGGTTAGCGGTACAGAAAGCCACAGAAGAAAAGCTGCAAACGTCTTCTGTGCAAAGAGCGCAACCGGATGCAGCTGTGACGCTGCGCCGACTCCACCTGCGCGTCACCAAAATAGTTCCGACTGGAAACTGCGCGATACGCTCAGACTGCCCGTTTAAAGGCCATGGAAGACCATGACTGTCATTATACATATGAATCAATATGAATCATAGTTCAAACTCAGATATGGTATGTCCGAATTAATTATTATATTTTACACTAATGATAATTATAATAATAAAACTAGTATCATTATTAATAATAATGATTATTATTATTTGATTTGGTAAATCAACATTTCACTTACCACCTCATAATCCTGACGTAGTATTACATTACATTTTTTTAAATTCAGTATCTCAAAGCTTGTATTAACTTCCACATCGTTGAGACATTTTTTGCAAATTGTAAATTATAGGATAATTGTATCCAATATATAAAACGTATATTTGCCTCAGAGATGTAGTGGAGTAGAAGTATAAAGTTCAATAAAACTCAATAAAAGTTCAAGAACTTACATATACTTTCCACCACTGACCTTGGCTGATAAATACTGGTTCTTCTCCTATAATCACATCGTAGACGACGAGGATCTTCACCTCTTCACTCGTTTCATGGTCAGACATGACTCCACTGATTACTACCTGCTATTTACATTTCAGTTTTACTTTTCATGAAAAGAAATCTACAGCAAGACACTGTAACACCTGGCAATATATCAGACAATATTGATATTACATTTATGATATTGTACAAAACATGTTTGATGTAATTTTTTAGAAACTGTAAAAAATACAAATATTGGTCACATTTCTTTAATAGCTGAATATAAAGGACCTTTATAAAAATGTCTTCCTCTATTATATATTTATGGCAGAAAGAAAAGTCTGAATATTAACCAATATATTGGTATCCGCTTAAAAAAATCTTTTTATAGATATAAATATTTAAAAAATAAAATGTTGACTTCCCCTTGGAGATCAATTAAGTGTTAAAAAAAATAAAAATGAAAGACTAAATGTTTTAATATGATTCAATACAAATAGATATATATAAATAGATCAAATAAAATATATTTATTTACATATGTCATATTAAATTAGTATAGTATTGGGAAAACTGTCTACATGTTTGTGGGGTCTCTATACTGGATATACGATCATATGTATTTAGAAAATTAGAATTTAGTGTTAATTACATTCTATATCGCATTGATATGATATTAAATTAGTACACTAGTAAAATTGGAAATAATATTATTATATTTAAATTACTATTTATATTGGAATGAAGACAATATACAAAATATAATGAAATATAATATAATAAATTCCAATATAATAGCTTATTTTTTAAATAAAAGTATCCTTTGTAATATTATATTATATATTTTATTATTTCCTTTTTAATGAAATATAATAATTAGAATTGAATTATATTATATTTAAATGAAACATGTAGCATGGGATTCTTCCATAGTAACTAAGTATCCATATCCAGTTCATCAGCAGCACTGAAGAGGTTTCGGTGGGACAGAAGTAGTATAAAGTCCGCGTGGTACAACGTGTTCTCGCTCGTTCCTCCTCCCACTCAGTCTGATCATATGACCGCAAACAGCTCGGCTCCACTTCCTCACACTCCACTCTTCTGTCCAGCCTGCGCACTCAAATCAACAACACGTCACGGTGCCTCCCCTCAAAGCAGGAAACGAAACCGAGCTTCGGTCGGTAGGTCGCACGCGAACCGGCGTGGCGTGTCCGCGTGCAGTCTGTGCAGGAGGTCCCCAAATGGCAGGTCTGAGGCTCCTCGCGCTGCTGCTGCTCACCTGCTGCGCCAGGTGTGCTGCGTCAGGCGGAAAACCGAGCAACGTCATCCTCATCCTCGCCGACGACCAGGACGTTTATCTGGAGGGGCTGGTGAGTGGACCCCTTCCGGGAAACCGCTTCTCAATAAACCACGTGTATTGATCTTAAAGAGACTTCTACCTGTAAACACACACCTGTACGTGTGTTTATAGTAAGCTAGCATTGATTTTTACTTTTATAGTGTTTTATAACTCTAATATCCATAAAATACAGATATAGACGCTTGAAGCTGGACTGCTAAATACAGGAAGCTATTTTTGACTGCTGAAAGTCAATTAATCAATTGATGAGCAGAAAGTTCATCTGCAACTATTTCAAGACAGCGTAACGCTTTATAGATTCATAATTATAGTTTAATCAGCACCAGATGATGACAAAAAGCAGAGCAAAGGAAACGGTAAATAAAAAGTTCAGGTGAACGTTTGTGCTCAATTTCATGACAATCCATCCAATAATTGTTGAATAATTTCAGTCTGGATCAAAGTGGTGGACCGACCGACTCCATCAAAACTGTACAATGAATCAAATAAGTACGCTATGCACAGTATAATTCTGATATTTGATTCATTGTTTTGAGTGCTAATTAAGCAAAAATACCCAAATGATCTTCTTGCAGCATCTAAAATGTCAGTTTTTCCGTTCTTCCTGACATTTTATAGATGAAACAATTAATTAGGGCTGAAACAATTCGTTGATTCAGCAATTTGTTGATGCATAGAAAATTGATCAACGATCTGGTGGTAAGGTTGCAGATTGCAGCCAACTGAAACGTCTCCATTGTGCTAAGCGTGTAGTAAACTACGGTGGCCTTCAGGTAAAATAAAAATGTGAAAGTCTCTCTCTGGACCCGGTGTTTGGTTTGTCCCCTCTGGGCTTCTGTAGAAACATGGCGGTGCAACATGGCCGACTCTGTGAAGAGGACCTGTGTAGATATGAAGGACTCATTCATTCTTAGTTCCTGGTGATTCAACACGAATGAAAACATACTGATTCACATTATATTCCATTTCTAGCAATAGATCCTCCTGTTTTCTACACACTGAAGCGAACGGTTGATCGACAATCAAAATAATTGCTTTCTGTTAATCGACTAATCCCACCAGATCGAGTCCAAACAATGGTATCATTAATCATTAATTAATCATTAATCATTAATTAATCATTAATTAATATGGTCATTAGTTTCAGCTCTTATGCAATGACAACCCAGGGAGTTTCACACGGTAACAATGAATTAAACAATGATTTCATTAAAGATAAGACGTTCATAATGACTATTAGTGCTCACAGATCAACTTAAGTTAATCTACTTCATTAGAATGTTGAGCGTTGAGTCACTTTGTCTGAATCTGTTCTTGTTTCTGTTCTGCAGACCCCCATGAAGAAAACGAAAGCCTTGATCGGAGATGCAGGAGCAACATTTGTGAATGCTGTGAGTACTTTTATAATACATTTAATATTTCTATTTTATGTACTTCTCCTCCACCACATCTCAGAGGTAAATATTGTACTTTTTACTGCTGTAGTTGCTCTTCGGATGACAATTTTACACTAAAAACACACGATATGTTTAAAGAATATACATCTAAAATGTATATCACGCGGCAGTGACATGTGTAAATGTGACCAAAAATAATTAATAAATATGACAATAATGAGCTGTAAACTGTCCCGTAAAATTAGACAATATTTCACAAAGAAGAGCAGATTTATATATCAGAACTTCTTCTTCTTCTTCTCTTCCATTAATCGTCTCTCGACCCCTCAGATTTATCTGGTGACCCTTAGGAGGGCCCGACCCCTATGTTGGGAACCACTGGACTAAACTATCTGACTGTATATAAAGTAGTGAAAGTATCTACAACAGTAACGCGCTGCTCTAACACTGATGCTTCAGTATTAACTGTCTAACAATGTGACAGAGTAACACGCATCAGTCCCAACGAGTACTTTTACTGCTGTATAAATGATGTTCTGTACTTTGACTTAAGTTAAGAAGTCTTTCCTCCACTCCCCTCGTGATTTCAGATGTTTTAAAATGTTGAAACTGAAGGAGTTAACACATCCTCGTGTCCACTGTCACGCTCCTTTCATCATCTTCTTTTCCTTCTGTTTCCTCTTCCTCTATCTTGCTCTTGCTTCCTCCTCCTCCTCCTCCTCCTCCTCCTGTGAAGTTCACGGTGACGCCGCTGTGCTGCCCCAGCAGGAGCAGCGTGTTGACGGGTCGGTACCCCCACAACCACGAGGTGAGGAACAACTCTCTGTCGGGGAACTGCTCCAGCGCTCTGTGGCAGAGCGGACCCGAGGCCTCGGCCTTCCCCGTCTACCTCAGCAAACTCAAGTACCAGACGTTCTTCGCCGGGAAATACCTGAACCAGGTGAGACCGCTTCAGAGACACTTCTGAGGTTTGGCAGTCGGTGGCTGCATGATTTCAAATAACTTCGGTGATACCTGCAGTTCTCATCCAACAACCTGCAGAACTAATGACACAAGCTGCACTTTGTGTTAGCATGCGACATTACATTAACATCAGCAGGGTTAGCATTTAGCTCGGAGCTTTGCTGTTGCCTTGTTGCACACTTTCACAAAGCGATTTCTTTTCTGCCATCAGTACGGGAAGAAAGACGCAGGAGACGTTGGCCATGTTCCACCTGGCTGGGACCAGTGGAATGCACTGGTGAGTCTCCCTCTCACGCTCGCTCCCTCTCACGCTCGCTCCCTCTCACGCTCGCTCCCTCTCACGCTCGCTCCCTCTCACGCTCGCTCCCTCTCACGCTCGCTCCCTCTCACGCTCGCTCCCTCTCACGCTCGCTCCCTCTCACGCTCGCTCCCTCTCACGCTCGCTCCCTCTCACGCTCGCTCCCTCTCACGCTCGCTCCCTCTCACGCTCGCTCCCTCACACGCTCGCTCCCTCTCACGCTCGCTCCCTCACACGCTCGCTCCCTCTCACGCTCGCTCACTCTCACGCTCGCTCACTCTCACGCTCGCTCCCTCGCACGCTCGCTCCCTCTCACGCTCGCTCCCTCTCACGCTCGCTCCCTCACACGCTCGCTCCCTCTCACGCTCGCTCCCTCTCACGCTCGCTCCCTCTCACGCTCGCTCCCTCTCACGCTCGCTCCCTCACACGCTCGCTCCCTCTCACGCTCGCTCCCTCTCACGCTCGCTCCCTCTCACGCTCGCTCCCTCTCACGCTCGCTCCCTCTCACGCTCGCTCCCTCTCACGCTCGCTCACTCTCACGCTCGCTCACTCTCACGCTCGCTCACTCTCACGCTCGCTCACTCACACGCTCGCTCCCTCTCACGCTCGCTCACTCTCACGCTCGCTCACTCTCACGCTCGCTCCCTCTCACGCTCGCTCCCTCACACGCTCGCTCCCTCTCACGCTCGCTCCCTCTCACGCTCGCTCCCTCTCACGCTCGCTCCCTCACACGCTCGCTCCCTCTCCCGCTCGCTCCCTCTCACGCTCGCTCCCTCTCACGCTCGCTCCCTCTCACGCTCGCTCCCTCTCACGCTCGCTCCCTCTCACGCTCGCTCCCTCTCACGCTCGCTCCCTCTCACGCTCGCTCCCTCTCACGCTCGCTCCCTCTCACGCTCGCTCACTCTCACGCTCGCTCACTCTCACGCTCGCTCCCTCTCACGCTCGCTCACTCTCACGCTCGCTCACTCTCACGCTCGCTCACTCTCACGCTCGCTCACTCTCACGCTCGCTCACTCTCACGCTCGCTCCCTCTCACGCTCGCTCCCTCTCACGCTCGCTCCCTCTCACGCTCGCTCCCTCTCACGCTCGCTCCCTCTCACGCTCGCTCCCTCACACGCTCGCTCCCTCTCACGCTCGCTCCCTCTCACGCTCGCTCACTCTCACGCTCGCTCACTCTCCCGCTCGCTCCCTCTCCCGCTCGCTCCCTCTCACGCTCGCTCCCTCTCACGCTCGCTCCCTCTCACGCTCGCTCCCTCTCACGCTCGCTCCCTCTCACGCTCGCTCACTCTCACGCTCGCTCACTCTCACGCTCGCTCCCTCTCACGCTCGCTCCCTCTCACGCTCGCTCACTCTCACGCTCGCTCACTCTCACGCTCGCTCACTCTCACGCTCGCTCACTCTCACGCTCGCTCACTCTCACGCTCGCTCACTCTCACGCTCGCTCCCTCTCACGCTCGCTCCCTCTCACGCTCGCTCCCTCTCACGCTCGCTCCCTCTCACGCTCGCTCCCTCTCACGCTCGCTCCCTCTCACGCTCGCTCCCTCTCACGCTCGCTCCCTCACATTCTCTCTCTCTCTCTCTCTCACACATTCTCTCTCTCTCTCTCTCTCTCTTTCTCTCGCTCTCACACATTCTCTCTCTCTCTCACACATTCTCTCTCTCTCTCTCTCTCTCTCACACATTCTCTCACACATTCTCTCTCTCTCTCTCTCTCACACATTCTCTCTCTCTCTCTCACACATTCTCTCACACACTCTCTCACACATTCTCACTCTCTCTCTCTCTCTCACTCTCTCTCTCTCTCTCTCTCTCACACATTCTCTCACACACTCTCTCACACATTCTCACTCTCTCTCTCTCTCTCTCTCTCTCTCTCTCACACATTCTCTCTCTTCTGCCTCTTGTACGTTACAGGTTGGGAACTCTCAGTACTACAACTACACGCTGTCAGTCAACGGCAAAGAGCAGAAGCACGGAGACAGTTATGAGTCGGACTACCTCACCGACCTCATCGTAAGTCTGCTTCCACCAAAGAACGTGCTCAGCAGCATTTAACCTGCAGCGGGACGGGTTCGTTTTTTTGTGAAGGTTTATGGGAAGACATGAGAACGTTCACGTCTGAATCAGCTGATTTTACAGAAACACAACATTCTTTGTGTGAGTGGTTAATCATCAACAGCTAGAGGCTGAGGAATGAAGGAAAAGAGGATAATAATGATGGATTTAATGCTGTTTAAATCTTTACATTTATATCTCAGTGTTTGAATGAACACGTTTGACTTCTTTGTGTTTTTTTATTTAAATGAAGTCTTCTGTTTCATGCTGCTGCAGTTCATCCTCGTCAGCTGACTCAATGAGCTGTAAATAGAGTTTATGAGAGCTGAGCAGTGATGCTTGAACTCTTATCAGCCGCAAGGACGGCGACGGTCGCGTCAGCAGCTCCGCGAGGCTGCACGTTGGAGCTTTGAGCTAAATGTTTAGCAGGAATATTGTTTACAATCTTCACCATGTGAGTTCAAGAGGAGACACTAACCGACAGAAATAGTGTTTTTCATGCTCGGGTCAATTTCGTGATTTTGGTATATTTTTCATGAAACGTCTTCTTTCAGACGAGAGGAAAGAAAACGTTTATTTTACTCGTTTGTCTTTTTGCATCTGTAGATTTTTACTAAATTCACAGATTTATTTGATGCTTCAGGACTTAAACACAAGATTTAAAGTGAGATTCAACATTCAATAGATAACCAATCTATTTGTCAACAAAGGATTTATTTTTTACGAGGACAGTCTGAGTAAACTAAAACCAAACTACACTTTAATTAACGAGTTAATTATCCAAAGTAAGGACGGAGTTAACCCTGTGTGGGACTTTGGAGCATCGGTCACATGTAAAAGAATGTGTTTCGCAGCGTTTGACCAGCTGTCGTTACAAGTCCTGTGGTGACGATGACTCACAGATGCAGCTCAGCCTCCCAATCTGTTTCCCATTTCCACAACGTTCTTGTGTTCAGTCTCGGTTTTATTCCTTTTCTCGATCCAGACGAACCGGTCCCTCCACTTCCTGGAGGACAGGAGCCCCCAGCATCCGTTCTTCCTCATGTTGGCTCCTCCAGCTCCTCACTCCCCCTGGACGGCGGCGCCTCAGTACCAGAAGGAGTTCAGCGACGTTAAAGCCCCCCGAGACGGGAGCTTTGACAAGCTAGGCAAGGTGTGTCCACGTCAGCACAAAACTTCATTTAAAGTTACTGTGAGGAGTCATGGGAGAACCAGGACTGAGAGGGGCAGACTGTCAGACCTGCTGCAGTAGAATGAGAGGTTTTCTAAAGGGACTCTGGTGCTCAGAGACACGACCACTTTAGTCCACATGGACCAACAGAATCACCACATCATGAAGGTTCCTTGTAGTAGCTTTAAATATGATAACTAGTCTTTTTTATATTATAATCTGTATTTGTGTGTTTCAGGACAAACACTGGCTGCTGCGTCAGCCCGTGAACCCGATGCCAGAAAGCTCCCTCAACTATCTGGACAGCGCGTACAGGAAGAGGTACGACTGCTCAGCAGTCCTCTTCTTTCAGACACGCTCGAGGTCGCTCCACCGCTGGTTCAAATGTTCCACCATCATTCTGGTGAACTAGAAGTTGTGTTTGAATGAACGTGTATGGAGGTATAACGTCTTGTTTTGGAGGGAGGTTGGATTATTACCTTAAATGTTGAGTACGGCTGTAGAATGACTCCAAAAGCGTTGAAATTGGTTCCCTGAAACGCTCGCTTTCACGATGTGCTTCTGTCTGCCAGCGGGAATAATCTCTGGGAAAATGAGTTCTCCGTTCATGACATAAACAAAGTGCGTCAACCTAAACAGGAAGAGGATAGTGCTTTTATTTCCCCCGGTAGCCATTGGGTAGCTATGGGTTAGCCATCGGGTAGCCATCGGGTAGCCATCGGGTAGCTATCGGTTAGCTATCTGGTAGCTATCGGTTAGCCATCGGGTAGCCATCGGTTAGCCATCGGTTAGCCATCGGGTAGCCATCGGGTAGCCATCGGGTAGCTATGGGTAAGCTATCACCATTCAGCAGAGACACACTATGTCCAGTGTTGTTGGTACTAGTAGGCTCTGAGATGAAAACAGAAAGTGATCCGGTTGTCTGTTAAGACAACCGCGGTGCCAACATGAATACTTTTTTTAATTTGACACACAAATGTGTTTAATATCAAACATTCAGAATCCGTTTTTCACAGACAAGGAATTTGAATACAGGAAGAGAAAATACAATAAAAAACAAGCAAGCGCCGCAAAAGTCCAGAAACATGAAAGGTTATCCTTGTGAATTTGTCTTTTTCTTATTCTTTATTGGACACTAGCCTCCAGTTTGTCTCCTTCATTCAAACTGTAAATCCTGTAACTGCAGGTGGCAGACGCTGCTGTCAGTGGACGACATGGTGGAGCTGCTGGTGAAGAAACTGGACAGCATCAAGGAACTGGACAACACCTACATCTTCTACACCTCCGACAACGGCTACCACACGGGTCCGAGTCCCTCCGCTGGTCCTCGCGTCATTTAATACGACCTACTTCCTGTCTGTCATTAACCCCCCCATGACCTCACTGTTCACAGGTCAGTTCTCTCTGCCCATCGATAAGAGGCAGCTGTATGAGTTTGACATCAGGGTCCCGCTCATGGTCCGCGGTCCGGGAATCAAACCCAACCAGATGCTGCAGGTCGCACACACACACACACACACACACACACACACACACACACACACACACACACACACACACACACACACACCTGTTGATCCTGAGGTTCATTGGGTTCTTTAATGACCTCCTTCAGGCTCCGGTGTTGAATATCGACCTGGCTCCCACCATTCTGGACATCTCTGGTACCAACCTGTCGTCTGTCAACGTGGACGGGCAATCTTTCCTCTCGCAGATGGTCAGCTGCTTCTTTTTATTGTTTCATATTTAATTGTTTCCTTCAATAAAATGTAATTGAATGAATAGATAAGTAATTCGGTCAGCTGCTTCTTTAAATCTTCTCCTAAATGTTCCTTTATCCTCGATCTTCATACCTCTTCTTCTCTCTTCCTGTCAGGCCCCGTCTCTGCGTAACGGCACCACTCGTCCCTTTTTCCTTGTTGAATACACCGGAGAGGGACATCCAACGGCCGATCCTTCTTGTCCCAAACTGGGCCCCGGACTGTCCGTGAGTATCAACCACAAGAACCGACTGTGCCGACAATAGGTTCTACTATTAATTACGCTTAGTTTAGTTTATTCAGTTCATTTACATCAGGGACTATGTACAAAAATACATGCATCTCAAAAAATAGAAGAGATGCTTTGCATCAGATTTAGCGCCTTTTTAAATGAACTTGTAAATCCTGTTTCTGTCACCGGCAACGATGTGTAAACGGTCACCTCATCATACCACAAAACCTTTAACGAGCTCAAAGGACGTCAGCGCCCTGAGAGAACAACCCGTCTGTCCTCTTTGTAAACTAACTTAAAGGGACAGTAGTGACGTTTAGGAGTGTGGTTGTATGAGGTTCTTCTTCTCCACAGTCAGTGTTTTACTACAGTAAAGTACGGTAATGTTCTGCTGTGGACGTTGTATTGAGAATATGTTCACCTCTTTACATTGATGTCAGACATCATGCTGTAGTGGAACTACGGGTCAAAGACTCTTAATCAGAAAATATAATCACAATATTTCTCCATTGAAGCACTGACTCAGCGCTTTATATTTTCTTTAGGAATGTTTCCCAGACTGCGTGTGTGAAGACGCCTACAACAACACCTACGCCTGCGTCCGGACCCTCACCGGCCAAAACAACCTGCAGTACTGCGAGTTTGCAGACAGCGAGGTACAGAATGACTCTGTGATAAACTGAAGGATGAAGTGTTTCTTTATGTGTTGATGTTGAATGTTTGTGATAAACTGAAGGATGAAGTGTTTCTTTATGTGTTGATGTTGAATGTTTGTGATAAACTGAAGGATGAAGTGTTTCTTTATGTGTTGATGTTGAATGTTTGTGATAAACTGAAGGATGAAGTGTTTCTTTATGTGTTGATGTTGAATGTTTGTGATAAACTGAAGGATGAAGTGTTTCTTTATGTTGATGTTGAATGTTTGTGATAAACTGAAGGATGAAGTGTTTCTTTATGTTGATGTTGAATGTTTGTGATAAACTGAAGGATGAAGTGTTTCTTTATGTGTTGATGATGAATGTTTGTGATAAACTGAAGGATGAAGTGTTTCTTTATGTGTTGATGATGAATGTTTGTGATAAACTGAAGGATGAAGTGTTTCTTTATGTGTTGATGTTGAATGTTTGTGATAAACTGAAGGATGAAGTGTTCCTTTATGTGTTGATGATGAATGTTTGTGATAAACTGAAGGATGAAGTGTTTCTTTATGTGTTGATGATGAATGTTTGTGATAAACTGAAGGATGAAGTGTTCCTTTATGTGTTGATGTTGAATGTTTGTGATAAACTGAAGGATGAAGTGTTTCTTTATGTGTTGATGTTGAATGTTTGTGATAAACTGAAGGATGAAGTGTTTCTTTATGTGTTGATGTTGAATGTTTGTGATAAACTGAAGGATGAAGTGTTTCTTTATGTGTTGATGTTGAATGTTTGTGATAAACTGAAGGATGAAGTGTTTCTTTATGTTGATGTTGAATGTTTGTGATAAACTGAAGGATGAAGTGTTTCTTTATGTTGATGTTGAATGTTTGTGATAAACTGAAGGATGAAGTGTTTCTTTATGTGTTGATGATGAATGTTTGTGATAAACTGAAGGATGAAGTGTTTCTTTATGTGTTGATGATGAATGTTTGTGATAAACTGAAGGATGAAGTGTTTCTTTATGTGTTGATGTTGAATGTTTGTGATAAACTGAAGGATGAAGTGTTCCTTTATGTGTTGATGATGAATGTTTGTGATAAACTGAAGGATGAAGTGTTTCTTTATGTGTTGATGATGAATGTTTGTGATAAACTGAAGGATGAAGTGTTCCTTTATGTTGATGTTGAATGTTTGTGATAAACTGAAGGATGAAGTGTTTCTTTATGTTGATGTTGAATGTTTGTGATAAACTGAAGGATGAAGTGTTCCTTTATGTGTTGATGTTGAATGTTTGTGATAAACTGAAGGATGAAGTGTTCCTTTATGTGTTGATGTTGAATGTTTATGATAAACTGAAGGATGAAGTGTTTCTTTATGTGTTGATGTTGAATGTTTGTGATAAACTGAAGGATGAAGTGTTTCCTTTATGTGTTGATGTTGAATGTTTGTGATAAACTGAAGGATGAAGTGTTTCTTTATGTGTTGATGTTGAATGTTTGTGATAAACTGAAGGATGAAGTGTTTCTTTATGTGTTGATGTTGAATGTTTGTGATAAACTGAAGGATGAAGTGTTCCTTTATGTGTTGATGTTGAATGTTTATGATAAACTGAAGGATGAAGTGTTTCTTTATGTGTTGATGTTGAATGTTTGTGATAAACTGAAGGATGAAGTGTTTCCTTTATGTCTTGATGAATGTTTGTGATAAACTGAAGGATGAAGTGTTCCTTTATGTGTTGATGATGAATGTTTGTGATGAACTGAAGGATGAAGTGTTCCTTTATGTGTTGATGATGAATGTTTGTGATGAACTGAAGGATGAAGTGTTCCTTTATGTGTTGATGATGAATGTTTGTGATGAACTGAAGGATGAAGTGTTCCTTTATGCGTTGATGATGAATGTTTGTGATGAACTGAAGGATGAAGTGTTCCTTTATGTGTTGATGTTGAATGTTTGTGATAAACTGAAGGATGAAGTGTTTCTTTATGTGTTGATGTTGAATGTTTGTGATAAACTGAAGGATGAAGTGTTCCTTTATGTGTTGATGATGAATGTTTGTGATGAACTGAAGGATGAAGTGTTCCTTTATGTGTTGATGTTGAATGTTTGTGATAAACTGAAGGATGAAGTGTTCCTTTATGCGTTGATGATGAATGTTTGTGATGAACTGAAGGATGAAGTGTTCCTTTATGTGTTGATGTTGAATGTTTGTGATAAACTGAAGGATGAAGTGTTTCTTTATGTGTTGATGTTGAATGTTTGTGATAAACTGAAGGATGAAGTGTTCCTTTATGCGTTGATGATGAATGTTTGTGATGAACTGAAGGATGAAGTGTTCCTTTATGTGTTGATGTTGAATGTTTGTGATAAACTGAAGGATGAAGTGTTTCTTTATGTGTTGATGTTGAATGTTTGTGATAAACTGAAGGATGAAGTGTTCCTTTATGTGTTGATGGTGAATGTTTGTGATGAACTGAAGGATGAAGTGTTCCTTTATGTGTTGATGTTGAATGTTTGTGATAAACTGAAGGATGAAGTGTTCCTTTATGTGTTGATGATGAATGTTTGTGATGAACTGAAGGATGAAGCATCTCTTCTTCTTCTCTGTGTCCCCAGTCGTTTGTAGAAATGTACAACCTGACGTCGGACCCCTACCAGCTGGAGAACATCGTGAAGAAGGTGGATCCGGCCGTCCTGCAGGCGATGAACCAGCGGCTCATAAAGCTCCAGTCCTGTCAGGGCGACAGCTGCCGTGACAATAAGTAACAACGAGGCGACGCCCTCCATGGAGCTGCCAAACATCCTTCATCCTGCTCCATGGCTCTGTGTGGCGCCGCAGTAACAAAATAAAAGTGTAAAAACGCATCAATGTTTTACAAGGAGCTATGTACCGGAATATTTCGTGGTTGATGGGGAAGAAATAGTCCTCGTAGTAATATAAATAGTATTTGTACTCGTTTTTGTACACACCTTCCACCAACGAGCAGATCATTTATTTCCCAAAATGTGAAACTTTTCCTTGTATGTTATTATTAGTAACACCTGTTTCTTTTGATGACGAGTCAAAATGTCTGCAGTGAAAATGGTTGTGGGGGTGGGGTGGTTCTTCTGAGCTGTGCTCAAAAATCTCTAAATTAAATGTTTATTATATTTAAGATAAACTCCTCAGCCAGTTCATATATTATGCAGATCTACCGTCATCCATGTTGAAATGTCTTCCTGATATAAACTTCTGTTCTTTGTAATAGTCATGGTTCAAAATGCCATCTGAACATTTTAGTTCTTAAATGATACACAACCAAAGATTATAATAGTTTGAGATTTTGGGAAATTTGCTTCTTAACTTTCTTGCAGAGAGTTAAACTTTTATTTCTGCAGAACTTGAAGTTGAGACATTAAGTTTTTTTTTTTAAAGGACGCATCTGTTTCCAGTTATTGCTCCAATTTTGTGCCTCAGATTTAAAGAATGGACAACTTTCAAAACATTTGTCGATTCTCATGTTTTATGGTTTACAGAGTATTGATGACATTTATAAAGTGGAAGATGGGAACATCGTTGTCATACTGTTGACTTTGTAATTGTGATGAATATTCGCCACCTGGTAACATTTGAAATGAACGCTTTGATCCTGTGTGCCTTGTGTTTGCACTGACGAGGCTCACGTGCCTTCAATGTGAATGTGTTTGCACTGTGAGGAAATTTAAATAAATCAAAAGAAGCATTTAAATGCACTTGTGTCGATTTTATTAAGAGGTGTACATCGTACTATTTAGTATTTGTCAAAAGTGTATAAACATTAAATAAGTTATAAAACACTATAATGTAGTTATAAAAAGCGATGAGGACATTTGAAGTGTTAATTCATTTACAGTATTGGTCAAGAATTATAACTTGTCCTATGGAAATTATTTATAATATGTAAACATTACAACAGTTTTACAATATTGTAATTTATTATCTGTTCACACTTTATAACACTGACGCTTGTATCTGCTTACTGAGTGTTAGAAACATCTGTTACATGTTTATATACTGCCCATAAATGCTAAACGGACTTTTAAATGGTCTCGTTCTGTAGCAAGTATGTTATGGACACGTAACCACACCTGCATTTAGAATAACTGACAGGTTTTAACTAATTTAACGGAATTAACAAAATATCCACCGAGTTTGGAATTATGGCCATATACAAATACAGCAAATCTGGTTTAACTGGTAATTATGCTTTTTGAAATATGTTTTTAACAAAAAGCAACTTGCTGACTTAATTTTTAAGGATTCTTTAATGAAGCAAACAAACTTTCACTTTCCTCCCGACTTACAAACCACGACTCAGCCGGCTGAGTCGTGGTTTCTTTAAATATAAGCTTGAAACAAACATATTTCCAGCATTTTATCTGATTCTAGTTTTTATTCTGTTTACGGGTTCTGACATTTTTTACATTTGGTTAATTTAGTACTTTTACTGCTGTGGCTTTTATGTGTTTGTTTTATTTGTTCATGTGAAGCACTTTATAACTTTGTTTTGTTAAGTACTACATAATAAAGGTTTTATTATATTTTGATGATAAAAGGATGACACCTTGACATTCCCAAATGTAAATAAGAGAAACATAGTGGACTGGAGCTGCAGTACATACGTGCATACGGTGTATTAAACCTTGTAGTTTCGACATTTGTTCAACACTTCCAGGCATCACGTTTAATTAACACTTTTCTTGAATTATGAGTTTCATTCACAAAAGCAACGAGGCTGAAAATCAAATGACGGGAACAAAGTGAGTTTTATACAAGAGCAAAATCCATCCGGCGGTACACAGAAACATACCGTGTTACTAGTACACGGTTCCATCAGAGGTACTTGTACACAGCTTTATCCTGCAGGGTCTGAACCTCTAACTTGACGGGACATTTGTAGAAGTGCGACAGCAGTGACTCCGAATAGCCTATTAAGAAGTAAAACTTCTGCGGCGGTAACTTCTGCAGCATTAAAGCGCACACTAGGAGCACGTTGCCGCGCCTTTTGATCACGATCTCATTGGCCAGGCAGCCGTGGAAGGTCCCGAACATGAAGCGCCTCACGAACACGTCCTCTACGGTCCGCTCAGCGGCGCCCTCCTGTCCTCTCAGGTTACCTGGAAGCAACAGGAAGGACAGGTGTCCTGGGTGAGTAACGTACACAGCCCCCTTCTGTTAACATTATCATCAATGGTGAAAAGATCGATGTGGTTACTGAGTTTAAGTATCTTGGATTCATTCTGGATCCAAATCTTGATTTTAAACCAATAAGTCAGGATATTTTTGCATGCTATGATCCTTCCCCAACGTGTCCTCTTGTGTTTCATGTTGGGGTCACATTACATCATTAAAACACTAGACTTCAAGCTGTCAAGTGCTCGTTCACGAGCGCGGTCTGCTCACTGGTGTGCTGGGACAGCCATCCTTTGCGGTGGCCGATCTGATGAGGTGGAAGAGCTCGCTCGTACGTCAACGGGTTGTCTCCTTTCCCCACTCGGGCACGAGCTGCTCGATTCTGGGAAAGAGAAGAAGAGAAAGAAAAGAAAGAAAGAAGAACAAATGTCACGAAGAACCATCTTTGTTTGGTAAAGCAAACTGGCCATAAGCCTTGATCTAAAAGCAAGAGTGCTCACTAGTGCTTAACTATGCAAATCCCAAATATGCAATGAATGAAAAGACTAACTTCGTGAGATATCTTCTTAAATTACATAACTCATACAGGCAAGTGAGTACTGTTTTAAGACAGGCTTACAATAATGTGCACCTGTCCTTTAAGTAGCTCATATAACAACAGTTTGATGGTTAGCTGTGATGATGATGAGTGTTTACCTTGCAGCACACTGTGGTGACATGGAGGGCTCTGCTTCTGGAGGAGCTGCTTAGAGAGCCGGACCTGAATAAAGTACTCTGCAGAGGAAACGCCATGAGAGTGAAATACCATCGCATCACTACGAGTTGAGCTTGTAAAATCATCTTCAGTTGCAGCTCCTAGTTTCACCTAGCTGGTTATCTACTCCGTTTTAACACACCATATGAATAAATAATATATAAATAAACACGCT
>NC_136651.1:1420432-1435432 GCF_949748355.1 Melanostigma gelatinosum | reverse complement strand
TCTCAGTGTAGTCCTGATCCTCTATGGACCAGCCTCAGTGTAGTCCTGATCCTCTATATGAACCAGTCTCAGTGTAGTCCTGATCCTCTATGAACCAGCCTCAGTGTATGAACATCTCAGGATGAACATCTCACTGAGTCAGGAAACTTGTCAGAATACTCATATTTGATTGGCTGAGCTGCATCACGTGATGTGATTGGTCGGTGTTTTTCCTGCACCGCTGAACAAGTGCCGTAAATGCTGGAATAATTCCGCTGCATAAAAAATGCCCTTCAAAATAAAATCACAATCTTTTTTTTGAAAACTGAAAACCCACCAGTTGAGAATCACTGCTCTATATGACCGTTTTGTCCCTGGAGGTCTGTGGTTCTGAGGGCCCCCTCTAGATGGCGCTGTGGGTCTTATTAGCTGTAACACGTGCACGTCTTGTGTCTCTCCACAGAAGGTGCACGACATGCTGAAGAAGGGCTGGGACGCCGAAGGCTCTCCGTTCAGAGGGCAGCAGTTCGACCCGTCCATGTTCGACATCCCGCCCAGCGCCGTGCAGTTCTGAGGCTCGGGACGGGAAACGGTGAACTGGATCCTCGTTCTGTTTGACGGAGCCGGTTGTTGTAAAATGGACATTTTACCTGCAGAACTGAAGCTGGGTTCACAGACGAGGACACGTCATCACATCAAATGTTTATTTGATGTTTTGGCCGTTTGAAATCCGTGTACTTTAACTGTTCTGCTCTTTATTTAAAACTCTCCGGTGCCTATATGAGGGATTCTGTTATTATTTTTCAGACCACTTCCCACAAACAGTTGCAGCATTTACTCACGTTTCCATCCAACTGTAGCGCGAATGTTTAAAAGACGTTTGCAGAAGAACATCCACGTCTCTTATGGGAGATCAGGAGTCGATTCATTGAGATGAGCAGCTGGTAGGGAAGAAGAAGCTGAAGCTGGAGAGCAGTTTGTTGGCACCATCTCCACCCAGACCTCCTGATCTCAGCTCTGCCGTCATGCTGTGTGTGGAAGCTTCTTCTGCGACGCGTCCAGTTTGTTTTCCTCTCCTTGCTCCTGGATCAGACACTTCTGACCTGAAGACTTTGGCAAATATGAATCTGTTTCTTGTCCCGCTCATCTGTCTGGAGGTGTTTGCTGATTCATGCGATGCTACAACATGGAAACAAGGAAAACTGGTTCAGTTCCTCACAACCAAACTACGAACTGTTGTTGAATAAAAAGATTGTTAAATATCAAACAGAAAAGCTCCTTCTTGAACTTGAAAGTAACATTTCCTCCACTTAATAAGGCCCATTTACTATTTTTTCCAGAGACTTTAAATGCATCTTGTGTTCCTCAACAGAAGATAGTTTTATTAATGACCTATTGTTGAATAAGCACCTAAAGTGATGCATTAACTCTCACTGAACCCAATGATGACAGTTTATGAACTCCTTCTGAGCAGCTGACCCCAACATCAGTCTGAGCTGGACAAGTGGTCCTGTCTTCACTGAGCTCAAACACAAACACCAGCTGGTTCAGTGATCTTCTGCATGCACCAACAAAGCCTTCCTCATTAACTTCCTGTTGTCGTCGCCTACGTTCCGTCATAGTCACCGACTTCCTGTTGTTGTCACCTACTTCCCTTCATCATCGCCTACTTTCTATCGCCTACGTCATCGTCACCTACTTCCTTTCATCGTCACCTACGTCCCGTCTTTGTCACCTACTTCCTGTCCTCATCTCCTACGTCCTGCCCTCATCACCTAGATCCCGTTGTCGTCGCCTACATTCCGTAATAGTCGCCGACTTCCTGTCCTCACCTACCTCTTATTATTGCCGCCTAAGAAGGTCAATTAGCAATTTCCCAAAATGTCAAACTATTCCTTTAAATGCTGGTGCGACTGGACCATAACATCTATTTAACATCTGCTCACAGAGTCCATGATTCAAAATGCAGTTGTATGATCAGCTGTGTACTTGACTGGAGGAGCAGTGTTTTGGAGTTAGGGGGGCCCAACAGCACCTTTCTGCCCCGGGCCCCCTGACAGGTCATTCCGGCCATGCTGGAAGTGAAATATGTTTCCTTCCTTTCGGTTCTTTGTCAAACAAACAACATGGAGATGCACTGCAGTCCCCTGCACTTCATGAATGCATGAATCTCTTCCTGATGAATCCTATGCATAGATTCAGACAGGCAGCTCCAGTGAAGTGACGTCATTATCGGCTGCATTACCTGCTTCATAATGATATGGAATCAAATGCCGAGCTCTTCAATCAGCCTTTCATTTATTTCCCTTGTTTGTCTCTCGGGGAACACGTCATGTGATGAGCTGACGTCGGCAGTCTGTGTGGTACTTAAAGAGTCCGTCCTCAGAGCGGGACCCACTGCCCGACCGTCCGAGCCGGGGCCGCGTGTGTGTTGGTGTGTATTTGGTGGTGTGTGTGTGTGCGCGCGCCGGGCTGCAGCTGAACCACTCAGCCGTCCGGAGGTTTGAGGTGGGCGGAGACTTGAGAGCTCCGGAGTCCTCCCGTCCGCAGCGACGCACCCGTGCATTTGGGACTCGGCACCGCGCGCACCCGTCCCGAGGAGGAGGTGGAGGCATCATGGCTACGACTACTTGCACGCGTTTTACGGATGAATACCAGCTGTACGAGGAGCTGGGCAAGTAAGCTGCTGTTACGTTACGCGCTTTCCGAGTCTCCTGCATGCACTGCCTGACCCTGCGCGGCCGAACCGTGGTCAGGGGCGGACTGGGGAAAGAAGTGGCCCGGGAGTGACTGTGCCCCGGTAACCCCGATGGCCAGTCCGCCCCTGACCGTGGTGGTGGTGGTGAGGGGGGGGGGGGGGTGGAACATCTGCACATGATGGATGCTGTGATGGATCCAGCTTCAACAAAAAACGCCGGTTCCAGAGCTCTCCTGCATGATTATGTCTCTATGCATTGCTTTTATTTATGTTTTTCACACCTTTAAATGCAGTTCGATTTCTGCATGAAGATGTGGCTGCATGGACACTTCTGGGTGTGTGTGTGTGTGCGCGTCTCTGTGTGTGCGTGTGTGTGTGTGTGTGTCTGTGTGTGTGTGCGTCTGTGTGTGTGCGTCTGTATCTGTGTGTGTGCGTGTGTGTGTGTGTGCGTCTGTGTGTGTGTGTGTGTGTGTGTCTGTGTGTGTGTGTGTCTGTGTGTGTGCGTGTGTGTGTGCGTGTGTGTGTGTCTGTGTGCGTGTGTGTGTGTCTGTGTGTGTGCGTGTGTGTGTGTGTGCGTGTGTGTGTGTCTGTGTGTGTGTCTGTGTGCGTGTGTGTGTGTCTGTGTGTGTGTGTCTGTGTGTGTGTCTGTGTGTGTGCGTCTGTGTGTGCGTCTGTGTGTGTGCGTGTGTGTGTGTGTGTCTGTGTGTGTGTCTGTGTGTGTGTGTGTGTCTGTGTGTGTGTGTGTGTGTGTGTGTGTCTGTGTGTGTGTGCGTGTGTCTGTGTGTGTGTGTCTGTGTGTGTGCGTGTGTGTGTGTGCGTCTGTGTGTGTCTGTGTGTGTGTGTGTGTCTCCAAATAATTAGTCGATCAACAGAAAAATAATCAACAGTTTTCGATGATTTATTAAATGTTTTACGCCATTTATCGAGAAACAAATGTTCCTGTTCCAGCTTATTAATTGTTGCTTTGCCGGTGGATTAAAATGGGTTAAATATGACTTTAAATTCGTTCATTAATTCTTACAATTGGCTTTTTTTGGGGGTCCAATGCGGCGAAGCAGACACAACTTCTGGTTCCCGCTCTCATGGCGTCGTTTTCGAAGAACAAGCTGTGAAAAGACTGCGTTCACTCCCTGCTGAGCATCAAACAGCAGACAGACTCATTCAGAGCTGGTGGACATCGTGCAGCATTTACAGATAAAGAGACAGATATCGAACCATAACCCCCAAGAGGTGGTGGAGACCAAAAACAGAGCTAAAAGAGAGAGAATATTGGACTCATATTCTTCATGTGGACACAAATAAACGATAAGAGGTGGACGTAGTCACAGTGACGTCACACATTGGTTTGAAGCATCCTAAAGCATCCCCTGCTTTATGGTCTATTAGAGACCTGTCAATCACAGTAGCCCCGCCCTAAAGCATCCCCTGCTTTATGGTCTATTAGAGACCTGTCAATCACAGTAGCCCCGCCCTAAAGCATCCCCTGCTTTATGGTCTATTAGAGACCTGTCAATCAGAGTAGCCCCGCCCTAAAGCATCCCCTGCTTTATGGCCTGTGTGACTCTAAATGGACCATAATGTACTAAATGAACATCATGCTGTATTGAAGAAGACTTGAAACTAGAGATTGAGACATAAACTCATGTTTACAATGTTTACTGAGGGAATAAATCAAGAGAGAAGTAGAGTCATTTTCTATAGACTTCTATACAACCAGAGGAGTCGCCCCCTGGTGGACACTAGAGAGAATGCAGCTTTCACACACTTGATGGAGGATCCATAATTTAAATGAATTAAAGTGACAGCGCAGACTAAAACCAACTGCTAACTCTAAGGGTCACAAAATGGTCAAACTTTCGTGCATTATGGCACTTTTCTTATTGTTGATCGCATCTCATACAGAGGGGAAAATATCGTACGAATACGATAATTATCAAACATCTGGCAGCGCTGATATCAAGTGTCATCCATGCAGCAGCGCCTCCTGCAGTCACAGTCACAGAACAGGTTCATTTTGCTACGACTTATAATAATCTCAACGACAAGAACTAGAGGAGGAAAAAGCAGCGTTTCCAGGAGCAGTACTGTAAGTTTCTTTCTCTTTGAAGGGGCCACGTTTGCTCATCAAACCCAGCGGAGACAAACAGAAATAACCACCTCTGTCATTCCTCAGAGCTAATTCTATCTCACCTCTGTGAGATAATGGAACACACACTCAGAGCCGCTGCCTCTCAGCAGCACTCCAACATGCACTCACAGTGTGAGGAGAACCGGGTGAGTCAGCGTGACACCCGTCCACACTGCTGCCGTGAGGCAGGAAAGGCTTCGACGTGACAGGTGAGTCAGGAGGATCGGGATCAGAGTGACACATCTAATCTATTCAATTGTATTCTTTTATTTGCAATCGACAAAAAGACAATGTCTAATATAGCTTAAAAAACACTG
The DNA here is from genome assembly GCF_949748355.1 of Melanostigma gelatinosum. Lineage (NCBI taxonomy): Eukaryota > Metazoa > Chordata > Actinopteri > Perciformes > Zoarcidae > Melanostigma > Melanostigma gelatinosum. Next base: position 1,430,310 of record NC_136651.1, on the reverse strand, counting down.
TTAGACGTTAACAATATAGTTAACATTATGAATATACTCTCATGTCAAAGTCCAAACATCACATCTCGTAGTCGTGACATGTGGTCGAAAGCTCAAGAGTGAGTTAAGATTATGAATATGATGTGATGTATGGTCAACATTAAATAAAAACCTATGATCAGTTTTATTAGTATTATTATAAGCATGCATTAGATATTTTAATTGCCAGTTTTTGAGTTTTAAATATGTAACGTTACACCATATTTTAAGTTACTTGCACAATTATTTTTCAAGCAAAATCTAAAATTGATTTAATAAAAATATTTGAAATTTACAAATTGTCATTCTTCAAGTAACTCAACGTCCATCTTTTGAGTTTCAGGTTCAACATTTAAAATTTTGAAAAATGTTTTAAAAGCCACTTACTTATTACTTGTGTTGCTTAAAGTTGTTGAAATCGATTTTCACTTTGGGGAAACATGAAACAAACAAATTATTTAAATTACTCTGAAAGTGTGTTAAAGCTGCATTCTCTCTAGTGGCCACCAGGGGGCGACTCCTCTGGTTGTATAGAAGTCTATAGAAAATGACTCTACTTCTCTCTTGATTTATTACCTCAGTAAACATTGTAAACATGAGTTTATGTCTCAATCTCTAGTTTCAAGTCTTCTTCAGTACAGCATGATGTTCATTTAGTACATTATGCTCCATTTAGAGTCACACAGACCATAAAGCAGGGGATGCTTTAGGGCGGGGCTACACGCTGATTGACAGGTCTCTACCAGAGACGTACACGGCGTCTCTACGTCACTGCTCAGTCCTAATATGGTCACTTCCTGTTCACTGGTTGCATAAAACAAGATGGCGACATCGAGTTGTTGTGAATGCATCATTTATTAGCTTCATGTCCTTTTCATGCAGAATGTGAACAGGCTCAGTCGTAATGTTACTTAGTTTTGGTTCATTAAGCTTTTATAATAATTGTCAGACTGATGGACTCATGGATCCATCATAGCTTTGCCTGCTTGCTTATAAACTAAAATGTTGTCGTTAATAAATGATTGATGAATGGAAATAATGATGTATTATGTATTACTACCTGAATAGTATATAAAGTCATTAAAATGAGCTCCACCTTTACCAGCTGCACCATTAAAGTGATGAACACTCACAATATATTCATCAAGTTCTTTTAAGGTCGTATATTTTGATGCTGATACTCTCACTTGCAGTATTTCCAAAATAAGATGTGAGTACTTCCTCCCTGACTCGTGCACATCAGGCATGCAGGAGGTTCTGCAAGCTGCTGACTCAGCTTCTACAGCTGCTGACCCGTCTCCCCTTCCTGTCCCCCGTCTTTTGTTTCAGGGGGGCCTTTTCAGTGGTGCGCCGCTGTGTCAAGCTCTGCACGGGCCAAGAGAACGCCGCCAAAATCATCAACACCAAAAAGCTCTCGGCCAGAGGTGAGAGGAAGACGTTTACGCGTGACATAACAAGTGTGTGTGTGTGTGTGTGTGTGTGTCATGAGGAAGCAGAGATGCATCATGGGGGTTTTCATGTGTGTGTGTGTCCCAGATCTGAAGGCTCACATTTCCATATTTTAGCGAGTGTTTGATTCCAGCGCCTCCACGTCTGTTCCTCCTCCTCATAACGCACCAAGCAAGTCTACATTTCCACTTCTTTGAGTAAATTCTTCTTCATGAGGACAGAAACGTCTCAGTTGTCAGCTGATTGTTGAGACAGAAGACAGAAGACAGAAGACCTCGTCTCTTTAAAGGTTATTTGTGGCGTTTTAGATGTGATGTCATTCTGTGGTTTTATTACGGATCAAATACTGTAAAAATAATAAATAAACGTCCTAGAAATCATCTGAAAATAGAAACAATGAAGCGATAACAGCCGAGATCACAGAGACGATGTCTCACGCCACCTTCAGTAACAGCTTGTCTCCTCTCATCCTTGTCTCCTCTCCTCTCCCCTCGTTTCCTCTACTTCTCTCCTTGCCTCGTCTCTGTTTCCTTCCTGTAGCCTGCTCTTATTTCCTTTCCTCATTTCTCCTCCCACTTGTTTCCTTTCCTTTCCTCTCTTTTCCTATTCTTTCCTCCTCTCATCTTTTCTACATTTTTCTCATTTCCTCTACTTCTCTCCTCCTAAGTCTCCTTGCCCCATCTCCTCTCTTCCAGTTTTTGACTCTTCTTTCTCCTCTCAACTCATTTTCATGTTTCCTCTCTTCTCCTCATTTCCTTTTCCATGCCCCCTCCTTTCTTTTCCTCTCCTTCCCTCCTCTACAATCCTCATCTCATGTTTCCTCTCCTTTTGTTTCCTGTCTTGGTTTCATTATCTCCTCTCCTCTCATCATTATCTCCTCTCCTTTTCTCTACTTCTCTAAGTCTCCTTGTCACATCTCGTCTTCTCCATCTCCTCTCAACCCATCTCCCTTTTTTCTCCTCATTTCCTTTCCTATGGCCTACTCTTCTTTCCTACTCTTCTTTCCTACTCTCATTTCCTCTCTCATATGTTTCCTTATCTGTTTTCCCTCCTGTCAGTTCTTCTCTTTCCTCTTTCCTCTCCTTTTTGTGTCCTCTCCCTGTTTCCTCTCCTCCACATGTCTCCTGTCTTTGTGCCCTTATCTCCTGTCTTGTCCTCTTGTATCCTCTCTTCTTGTTGCCTCCAATCCTCTCCTCTTATCTTGTCTCCTCTTTACAACTCAACTCCTCTCCTTATCTCTCTTGTCTCCTTGTTTCCTCTCTTTTGTTGGAGCTCCCTCTTATTTCCTCTCCTCTTATTTATTCATGTTTCCTTTCCTGTCCTCTTTTCTCCTTCCTCCTCTCCTCTATCTGGAATGAGAGGTTGAATGGGCATCTGGGACACAAGTAGCCCTCAGGCTGTGAGAGAGAGAGTGTGTGTGTGTGTGTCGATCACCTTGAGAAAAGTTACCTCTAAACAAACTACATGAACTAAAATGAGTTTCTTTGCGTCGAGTCGATCTCATTGATGAAATGCTCTCGTGTGTTTCAGATCATCAGAAACTGGAGAGAGAAGCCAGAATCTGCAGACTGCTGAAGCACTCGAACATCGGTGAGACGCCGAACTTACTGTGAAGACCAACATCTAACCACACGCACACACACACACACACGCACACACACACACACACACACACACACACACAGGTCAAAGCAGCATCTACTCGTGGCGCTTGTCAAAGGTCTCATACAACACGTGATAATATGTATTTCACTGTTTAGTCAAAATGTAATGTGTAATGTGAAGCACCTTTGAACAACAAGACATCAAAGAAGAAACAGAGGATGATGATGATGAAGCTGATGATATATATTACACTGCAGTCGTCCCACATTTCATTGAATGAAAGTATTTAATCACATCTTTCTTTTGTACAAATCAAACGAGCAGACGAACAGCTCACTGTAGCAGCAGACGATGAAGATGAAAAGATTATGTTGATGCTTCTTTCTTCCTCTTCGCTCTCCTGCAGTTCGTCTCCATGACAGTATCTCAGAGGAAGGCTTCCACTACCTCCTCTTTGACCTGTGAGTGGCTTCCTCTTTCCTTCCTTCCTTCCTTCCTTCCCTATCTTCTCTTTCTCTGCCATACTGTGCTGCCTCCCCCCCTCCTTCATCTTCCTCCTCATCCTCCCCTGGTGCTTACATTTTCCACTCCTTTCCTTCAATCCTTGCTGCATCTGTCTCCTTCTTGATATCCGCATTCCTCCTCCTCCTCCTCCTCCTCCTCCTCCTTCTTCTCCTTCTTCTCCTCCTCTTCATCCCCTCCTCGCTGCTTCCAAGGCAGTTCCCCCCGTTACATAACAGTCCTCCCCTCCTCCCCTACCTCCATCCTTGCGGCTTCCACTTTGGCAAACACACACACTCACACACACACACACACACACACACACACACACACACACACACACACACACACACACACACACACACACACAGCACTCCCCCGCACTGGAGCCAGTCTCCATGGCAACTCAGTCAGAGTGAATCCTGCAGCCGGGGTTTCCCCCTAATGAGGACATCCCCCTCCTGTCTCTGTCTGTGTGTGTGTGTCTTTAAATGTCTTTAAATGTTTTATGTCTTTAAACCTCCGTCTCTACATGTTGTCAGGGTGACAGGAGGAGAGCTGTTTGAGGACATTGTGGCCAGAGAGTACTACAGTGAAGCAGATGCCAGGTAAACACCCAGCGATCCTCCTTCTTCTTCTTCTTCTTCTTCTTCTTCTTCTTCTTCTTCTTCTTCTTCTTCTTCTTCTTCTTCTTCTTCTTCTTCTTCTTCTTCTTCTTCTTCTTCTTCTTCTTCTTCTTCTTCTTCTTCTTCTTCTTCTTCTTCTTCTTCTTCTTCGTGTGTCAGTCCTCCAGCCTCTGCAGTCCTCCTGCAGCTCTGACAGCTCCAGCTCCTCTCATTAGACCCTTTTAGAACCATAGCAGGCTTTCTGTTCTACACGCTTCTGCTTCCGATGCAGATGTTTCCTGTCAACTGAATTGCTCATCAAGTTCGAGGCGTTTTTGTTTTTCCTGAATGTGTACAGACGGATGGAAACGTGCACAAAATGCACCACACGCCCACGCTGTAGCCTGACCCGGCCCTCAGGAGGGAGACTTAAATCAATTTGACTGTGGAGGCGGTCTGCGGAGGCGACAGGGAGAAGAAACGAAGGGCACGGAAATATTAAAGGAGGGAAAGAGGTAGAACTAGAGATGCAGTAAAAAGAGGAAAAGAGGGTTTTTTCTAGTTCTTTTTGATCCTTTTTTTAATATCTTTTACTCTCACTCTTTGTCCCATATTTGGCCTTTTTTTGGTCATATTCAAGGCTTTAAATTACCTTTCTAAACTCTATAAAGGCTTTGGAGCACATGTGATAACCAGGAGACTGGAAGCACATTTTGTTTTTGTGAGATTAGTGAAACGCAAAATCAAATTCATCTAAAGCAGAATAATGTAATTCATTTAAAGTATTCACTTGAAGGATTCATTTACAACAGCAGATATCTGTTTGGGGATATCAATCAATCAATTCACAACGTCGTGCAGTTTGGTCCACGTGAAGCATTAAAATGGTGCTGATAAGCGCTGATAACGACCATTCAATTGGCTGATAACGTTCAAATTTGTTTTGGTGGCCGTGTTTATGTTTATCTATTTAACATGTTTATCGATCGTTTGCGTCATTCAATGAACCAGCTGTAAAGGCGCAGTAACAGTGTGATAAGTATTACTTTAAATCATGCTTTTCTTACACGCCGTCTTAATCCTTTGTATTCTAACAGTCCAGTTTCATTCAATAGTTTTCATCTGTCTGGTAGAACTCGAGCAGTAGTTTCATGTGGTGTCCCACAAGGCTCGATCATTGGTCCTCTTCAATTCACTACAGAAATATTATTTGTCTGCCATTTCACATACATTTATATGCAGATGATACCATGTGATACACCTTGGTTCTTCTTTATATGTGGTCATTGATAATCTTTTGTATATTTGTACATACGCATTTTAAAATGGCAACAAAACAATGTTGACGGTATTTCTAAGTTCACTGAAGCGTATCTTGCCGCCTTCAATCTATTTAGTATGTGTACATCTTGTATGTCACTTTAGCAGAGGGAAAGCACCACTGCACACTCGTGATCTGTTTACAAGTAGTATTTAGTATTAGGGCACAGCTATTTCTTTTATTTGTGATAATTTATGATAAAAATCCACAATTTTTGTGACCACAAGTTTCACCAAATGCACAACATGAGTGATTTTTTTAGGATTAACACTTTAATGAACTTGCATGTAATCAATTCAAGTTGTAAAAATGCTGATCTGGTGAGGATTTAGGGATTCATTTAAGTGAATTAAAGCTGATTTGAGATTGATGTTTGGTGAATGTCTACACTGGCAACAGGACGGCTGTTTGTACTCACACCAGTGCTTCAACACTGAATGTCCAGTTTGAATGAAGGGCACATAAGATCCCTCATAACTGTCTCAATGTGTTGAGTATCTATGTTGTTTCCTCTGTATTCTTTTAGCTCTATTCTTTTTCTTTTCTCCCCTCTTATCTGCATTCAGTCTAACTTGTTTCTTTGCGTAATGATGTGTGTTAGTGTGTGTGTGTCACTCAACGTGTCTGTGCGTGGGTGTGTGATTAGCATGGCTTGATGACTGTCCAACAGTGTCTCACTGACAGTTACCTCTCTGTACGCCATCTGCACACAGAATCCTTCGATCTCTTCCCTCCTCTCTCCACCCTGTTAAAGAGGAGGCTCACCCAAATGACAAAAAAACATATTTTTCTCATATCCGGCCATGTGGAGAGTTTTGGTTTTATGCGTCCAGGTTTTGAGATTTGTCTCTCAGACGTGTGCTTCAGTCCCGATGCAATGGGGGAGTAAATGGCAGCATTTATTAACATTGACAGCAAGGTGTCTTTCCACATTAATGTCCCCATTATTCTGGTTAATCCCCAGAGACTATTTATTCACCGTCAAGCAGTTTTTTAGCCATGCTAGCAGCATCAGCTTTAGGGGATTGAATGTCAGTTGGCTGGTCCAGACTAAAATATCTCAACATCTATCAGATCGATTGACATTGTACGGACATTCGTGTTCCCCAGAGGATGAATCCGACTGACTTTGGCGACCCCCTGACTCTTTCTCGAGCACCACCGTGAGGTTTGAGAGAAACGTCTCACCAACTGTTAGATGGATTGCCATGAGATGTGGTTTATCATTCAGGTCCTTTAGGATGAATTGTCATAAGTTTGGTGATCCTCTGACTTCTCATCTAGCACCAACATTTCAATTGGTAATAAATTAGAATGATGAAACTGACCTTCCCATCAGCCATAGCTGCACTTCAGCGCGCTAACAACACAGACTGTACATAAGACGTGGACGTATCACCATGATGTCACACGTTGGGTTTAGGACTGATGCTTTGAAGCCTTGACTTAACCTCCATTCTCCTGCGTTGTATTGACGTGGCGGCAGAAAATTCAGAGGCAAATATCTCAAAAACCAGAAGAATAAAAACCACAATATCTGCATGACAAGTTCTAGATGAGTCAGGAAATCTGTTTCTTTGTCATCTCGGTGAACTGAGCATATATTCTTCTGTTCCTTCTGTCAGATGTTCCTTCTATTGATGTATTACCCGACTTTTATGTTTCCTTTCCTTCCCGTGTTCCCTCCTTTATCTGCTCCCTCACCCTGTCGTTTTGTCTCCACAGTCACTGTATCCATCAGATTCTAGACAGTGTGTCTTACACCCACCAACATGACATAGTGCACAGGGACCTCAAGGTGTGTGTGTGTGTGTCTCATTGTGTTGCATTGCCCTGCACCCTCATGTCTAAGGGTACATGCTCGTTGTACTGTTTTAAAATGCCTGTGCTTGCTGTCTGTCAGTCTGACTCTTTGTTTTTTGTGCTTTTGGGACTCTTGTTGCACTATTTTAGACGGTCTGAACTAGAAGTGTGATTTCCTGTGGGCCCCAGCAGACAGAGAGAGAGAGAGAGAGAGAGAGAGAGAGAGAGAGAGGGGGAGTGAGTAAGCATGAGAGAGAGAGAGAGAGAGAGAGAGAGGGAGTGAGTAAGCATGAGAGAGAGAGAGAGAGAGAGAGAGAGGGAGTGAGTAAGCATGAGAGAGAGAGAGAGGGAGAGAGGGAGTGAGTAAGCATGAGAGAGAGAGAGAGAGAGAGAGAGGGGGAGTGAGTAAGCATGAGAGAGAGAGAGAGAGAGAGAGAGGGAGTGAGTAAGCATGAGAGAGAGAGAGAGAGAGAGAGAGGGGGAGTGAGTAAGCATGAGAGAGAGAGAGAGAGAGAGAGAGAGGGGGAGTGAGTAAGCATGAGAGAGAGAGAGAGAGAGAGAGAGGGAGTGAGTAAGCATGAGAGAGAGAGAGAGAGAGAGAGAGAGGGAGTGAGTAAGCATGAGAGAGAGAGAGAGAGAGAGAGAGAGAGAGAGAGAGAGAGAGAGGGGGAGTGAGTAAGCATGAGAGAGAGAGAGAGAGAGAGGGAGTGAGTAAGCATGAGAGAGAGAGAGAGAGAGAGAGAGGGAGTGAGTAAGCATGAGAGAGAGAGAGAGAGAGATGAGAGAGAGAGAGAGAGAGAGAGAGAGAGAGAGAGGGGGAGTGAGTAAGCATGAGAGAGAGAGAGAGAGAGAGAGAGGGAGTGAGTAAGCATGAGAGAGAGAGAGAGAGAGAGAGAGGGAGTGAGTAAGCATGAGAGAGAGAGAGAGAGAGAGAGAGAGAGAGAGAGAGAGGGGGAGTGAGTAAGCATGAGAGAGAGAGAGAGAGAGGGAGTGAGTAAGCATGAGAGAGAGAGAGAGAGAGAGAGAGAGAGAGGGAGTGAGTAAGCATGAGAGAGAGAGAGAGAGAGAGAGATGAGAGAGAGAGAGAGAGAGAGAGAGGGGGAGTGAGTAAGCATGAGAGAGAGAGAGAGAGAGAGAGAGAGGGAGTGAGTAAGCATGAGAGAGAGAGAGAGAGAGAGAGAGAGAGAGAGAGAGAGAGAGAGAGGGGGAGTGAGTAAGCATGAGAGAGAGAGAGAGAGAGAGAGAGGGAGTGAGTAAGCATGAGAGAGAGAGAGAGAGAGAGAGAGAGGGAGTGAGTAAGCATGAGAGAGAGAGAGAGAGAGAGAGAGAGAGAGAGAGAGAGAGAGAGAGAGAGAGAGAGAGGGGGAGTGAGTAAGCATGAGAGAGAGAGAGAGAGAGAGAGAGGGAGTGAGTAAGCATGAGAGAGAGAGAGAGAGAGAGAGAGCAGAGTTCAGCGTCTCCCACACACGGCCGGGAAACAGCCGACTGCACACGTGTCTTCTTCTCTTAGTTCACTCTTAACACCTTTTTCATGATAGTGAGTTTGGTGTGTGTGTGCAGCGAGAATACTCATGCATGGATGTGACTGTTGAGGGGGGGGGTGAATGTGCATCAGACTAACCTGCTCCCCCCCCTGCTGTTTGAGTGCAGTCATTGCATCCAGCAGATCCTGGAGGCCGTGCTCCACTGCCATCAGATGGGGGTGGTACACAGAGACCTCAAGGTGAGTCACCTGCAGTCGGTGTGTGTGTGTGTGTGTGTGTGTGTGTGTGTGTGTGTGTGTGTGTGTGTGTGTGTGTGTGTGTGTGCGTGTGTGCGTGCGTGTGTGCGCGTGTGCGCGTGTGTGTGTGTGTGTTGGGAGGGATGTGTACCACATAGTGAAGCTGGTAAGTGCTGTATTTAAACCTATAGCATGTCTGTGCGTCTGCTCTATCGATGCGTGCATGAGTTTCTGCCTTCTTGTGTCGCATCACACTAATGTCTGAGCATGCATTTATGTTTTTTTAAAAGAGCAGCTTTTTCGCTCACCTCCGATGGTGAAAGCTGCCATGTGGCTGCAGTGATGTAGAAGTGTAGGTCAGGGTGTGTCAGTAGCCGTGACATCACTGCTGGGTGTGGCTACAGGTGCAACAGACTCTGGAGGTTCATTGAGTTTTAGGCTTGATATGGTTCTGATAAATAGATCACATCTTAATAAATATAGATATGAAGTTAGCTTTTGTGGGTTTCAGACTTACCTCCTACCAGATTCAGAAGGTGGTGGTTCACTTATTAGCATCATGGATGGATTACTGAACAGACCGGAGCTGAAAGGCCGAGTGCTCCTCAAACAGAACCTCTGTATGAAGACTGTTCAAACAACCGCAAAGAGATTCAAGATCCACGAGGAGATGCAAAACAACAACAAAAGACAGAAAGGATGCAACATGACTGCAAAGAGAGTCAAAATGACTGCAAAGAGAGTTTTGCGACTCTCTCAGTTGTGTTTCAACACACCCCGTTGCTTCGTTGTGGGAAGAATTAAAAATAACAGCTATTTATTAGTATTACTTCATACTAGAGTATTAAATAAGTAG
>NC_136651.1:1410432-1415432 GCF_949748355.1 Melanostigma gelatinosum | reverse complement strand
ACGTGTTTTAGACACCGAAAGTATCGATATCAGGATATTTTGACGTTGATACTTTTGTACTTCTACTTAATTAATGCAGGATTATGACAGAGTATTTCTTAACTGTGGTGTTTGTACTTTTACTGAAGTACTTCTGTCACCACTTCATTCATCACAGTGATGTGTCTCTCTCTCTCCGCACGTCTTTATCTCCTTCATGTAAATCTGACGCCGTTGAATTCAGAAAGTGATTCAGAAACGTTTCAGATCAACGGTCGTGACTTTAAACATGAATATCTAAAAAGAGGCTCGCCCTCATGTCCCCCCCCCCCCCCTCAGGGCGCCATTCTGACCACCATGCTCGTCTCCAGGAACTTCTCTGGTGAGTCAGACTCGGGAGGACGGGATGACGAGCCATCTATCTACTTCTGTCTCTTCTCACACACACACACACACACACACACACACACACACACACACACACACACACAGGAGGTCGATGGGCGACGTCATCTTCTTGTAACCAGTGTAGCATTTCAGTCACAGCACAACAGCAGATCTTTCTCTCTTCCACAGGAGTTAGAATGAATTTAGCAGAACGTTACGAAATGAATGAATCTATGTGGTGACACCGATGTGCTTTCTGTGACATGGATGAAGCGTTCGCTTATTCAATTTGACTCATTTTGCAGCTGGCTAGTTAGCTAATTAGCTAGCTTGCTGATTCCACCATGCTTTAATGCTAATGCTACAGTTACAGACCATCACAAAGCACCACAGCAACTGCTGGGCTTGGTCAGCGTTACCGTCTCTAACTTACCGTTACCGTCTCTAACTTACCGTTACCGTCTCTAACTTACCGTTACCGTCTCTAACTTACCGTTACCGTCTCTAACTTACCGTTACCGTCTCTAACTTACCGTTACCGTCTCTAACTTACCGTTACCGTCTCTAACTTACCGTTACCGTCTCTAACTTACCGTTACCGTCTCTAACTTACCGTTACCGTCTCTAACTTACCGTTACCGTCTCTAACTTACCGTTACCGTCTCTAACTTACCGTTACCGTCTCTAACTTACCGTTACCCTTTCAATTCACCCATGCTAATTGCTAGCGCTAATGCTTTTTAGCTTTGCACTGATTGCTACCATGCTGACTATCGTTATGATTATGATTATGTAACAGTGCATTTGAGTTGACATGCAAGACTGGGATGTGTGTATGGTAGCCATTAGCATTAGTGTTAGCCTGTGAACCGCTGAGGCTAATTGCTAACTGGAAGGGCAACGCTACTTTTCACGAATACTTCTCTCGATACAGACTGCAAAGTCGGGACAAAAGTTTGTTTCCCAGCGGACAGTCATCAAGTTTTCCACTCAGCTGCTCGCTGGAGACCACTTGGCCTTAAAGACGCCCAAATATTTACTTTTGAACATAAACACACATCATAAGAAAACACCAATTCATTTGTTTGCTGAAACATTCTGATCAACAAATGTTCCGAACTTAACATTTCACAGTTTAAATATAAACATGTCATTGGTGGAAGTAACTGCATTTATTCAAGTACTATACTCATGTACTATTTTGAGGTACTTTCACTTTACTTGAGTATTTTAATTTGATGCTACTTTCTACTCCACTACATCTCAAAGGGGAGAAGTTGTACTTTTTACTGCACTTTATTTATATGACAGCTCAAGTTACTTTCATACAAAATATAAATCAACTCATACATTCTGATGCATTGTTGTTATACGTTTAGTTTTGTGAAAAAGTAAAACTAGCTTGTGTTTTAAGAGGGATGTGAAATGTAAGACAGAACAGCTATAGAGGCAAATACAAGTGTCATCTGCATAAAATGTGAATGACAACAATATGAGGTGGCAGCAACGACAAATACTCTAGAGCGCCAAATGTGGATTCATCCGCCGCTGAAAATAGTCCCCAACAAATGCACGATTGTTTGATGACTGTCAACTAAACACGTCTTCGGTAGGAACCATGTGACTTACAGACAATTAGATAAATGTATGATATCGCTGCGTTATCCTTTAGAACCAGCACCAGCTACACATATCCACCACTCCTCTTCCTCACGTCTCAGCCTTCCTCTCTGTGTTTCAGTGGGTCGACAGGCTACAGCGCCGGCCTCCGTCAGCTCTGCGGCTGGAACCGCCTCCGGCATTGTGGAGCAAGGTGAACTCATCTGAGCCGTCACAGAAGAGTATCAGGCTGTCAGGGGAAGACTGAGAGGAGATTTACTTCACATGTATTCAAGAACAAAGTTAAAATGTTGAGGATGAAGTAACAATTTCAGAATTAGCGCTGAAACTAATTGTTTGATTTATTAACAGTTCTCATGTCCTGCGTCCCCCTCAGACTCTCCCCCTCAGACTCTCCCCCTCAGACTCTCCCCCTCAGACTCTCCCCCTCAGACTCTCCCCCTCAGACTCTCCCCTCAGACTCTCCCCCTCAGACTCTCCCCTCCGACTCTCCCCCTCAGACTCTCCCCCTCAGACTCTCCCCTCAGACTCTCCCCCTCAGACTCTCCCCTCCGACTCTCCCCCTCAGACTCTCTCCCTCAGACTCTCCCCCTCAGACTCTCTCCCTCAGACTCTCCCCCTCAGACTCTCCCCTCCGACTCTCCCCCTCAGACTCTCCCCCTCAGACTCTCCCCTCCGACTCTCCCCCTCAGACTCTCTCCCTCAGACTCTCCCCCTCAGACTCTCCCCCTCAGACTCTCCCCCTCAGACTCTCTCCCTCAGACTCTCCCCTCAGACTCTCCCCCTCAGACTCTCCCCTCAGACTCTCCCCCTCAGACTCTCCCCCTCAGACTCTCCCCTCAGACTCTCCCCCTCAGACTCTCCCCCTCAGACTCTCCCCTCAGACTCTCCCCTCAGACTCTCTCCCTCAGACTCTCACCCTCAGACTCTCCCCCTCAGACTCTCCCCCTCAGACTCTCCCCCTCAGACTCTCCCCCTCAGACTCTCCCCCTCAGACTCTCCCCTCAGACTCTCACCCTCAGACTCTCCCCTCAGACTCTCCCCTCAGACTCTCCCCCTCAGACTCTCCCCTCAGACTCTCACCCTCAGACTCTTCCCTCAGACTCTCCCCCTCAGACTCTCCCCCTCAGACTCTCCCCCTCAGACTCTCCCCTCAGACTCTCCCCCTCAGACTCTCCCCTCAGACTCTCACCCTCAGACTCTCCCCCTCAGACTCTCCCCCTCAGACTCTCCCCCTCAGACTCTCCCCTCAGACTCTCCCCCTCAGACTCTCCCCCTCAGACTCTCCCCCTCAGACTCTCCCCCTCAGACTCTCCCCCTCAGACTCTCCCCTCAGACTCTCCCCCTCAGACTCTCCCCCTCAGACTCTCCCCCTCAGACTCTCCCCCTCAGACTCTCCCCCTCAGACTCTCCCCTCAGACTCTCCCCCTCAGACTCTCCCCTCCGACTCTCCCCCTCAGACTCTCCCCCTCAGACTCTCCCCTCAGACTCTCCCCCTCAGACTCTCCCCTCCGACTCTCCCCCTCAGACTCTCTCCCTCAGACTCTCCCCCTCAGACTCTCTCCCTCAGACTCTCCCCCTCAGACTCTCCCCTCCGACTCTCCCCCTCAGACTCTCCCCCTCAGACTCTCCCCTCCGACTCTCCCCCTCAGACTCTCTCCCTCAGACTCTCCCCCTCAGACTCTCCCCCTCAGACTCTCCCCCTCAGACTCTCCCCCTCAGACTCTCTCCCTCAGACTCTCCCCTCAGACTCTCCCCCTCAGACTCTCCCCTCAGACTCTCCCCCTCAGACTCTCCCCCTCAGACTCTCCCCTCAGACTCTCCCCTCAGACTCTCCCCCTCAGACTCTCCCCCTCAGACTCTCCCCCTCAGACTCTCCCCCTCAGACTCTCCCCCTCAGACTCTCCCCCTCAGACTCTCCCCCTCAGACTCTCCCCCTCAGACTCTCCCCTCAGACTCTCCCCTCAGACTCTCCCCCTCAGACTCTCCCCTCAGACTCTCCCCTCAGACTCTCCCCCTCAGACTCTCCCCTCAGACTCTCCCCCTCAGACTCTCCCCTCAGACTCTCCCCCTCAGACTCTCCCCTCAGACTCTCCCCTCAGACTCTCCCCTCAGACTCTCCCCCTCAGACTCTCCCCCTCAGACTCTCCCCTCAGACTCTCCCCCTCAGACTCTCCCCCTCAGACTCTCCCCCTCAGACTCTCCCCCTCAGACTCTCCCCTCAGACTCTCCCCTCAGACTCTCCCCCTCAGACTCTCCCCTCAGACTCTCCCCTCAGACTCTCCCCCTCAGACTCTCCCCTCAGACTCTCCCCCTCAGACTCTCCCCTCAGACTCTCCCCCTCAGACTCTCCCCTCAGACTCTCCCCTCAGACTCTCCCCTCAGACTCTCCCCCTCAGACTCTCCCCCTCAGACTCTCCCCCTCAGACTCTCCCCCTCAGACTCTCCCCCTCAGACTCTCCCCCTCAGACTCTCCCCCTCAGACTCTCCCCTCAGACTCTCCCCTCAGACTCTCCCCCTCAGACTCTCCCCTCAGACTCTCCCCTCAGACTCTCCCCCTCAGACTCTCCCCTCAGACTCTCCCCCTCAGACTCTCCCCTCAGACTCTCCCCCTCAGACTCTCCCCTCAGACTCTCCCCTCAGACTCTCCCCTCAGACTCTCCCCCTCAGACTCTCCCCCTCAGACTCTCCCCTCAGACTCTCACCCTCAGACTCTCCCCCTCAGACTCTCCCCCTCAGACTCTCCCCCTCAGACTCTCCCCTCAGACTCTCCCCCCCAGACTCTCCCCTCAGACTCTCCCCCTCAGACTCTCCCCTCAGACTCTCCCCTCAGACTCTCCCCCTCAGACTCTCCCCTCAGACTCTCCCCCTCAGACTCTCCCCTCAGACTCTCCCCTCAGACTCTCCCCTCAGACTCTCCCCCTCAGACTCTTCCCTCCGTACCTTTTAACATCCTCTCAGCTGTTTTCTTTCTTACATCTCTGACCTCTCCTCTCCTAAGACCTCACATCCTT
>NC_136651.1:1395906-1403406 GCF_949748355.1 Melanostigma gelatinosum | reverse complement strand
TCTCCCCTCAGACTCTCCCCCTCAGACTCTCCCCTCAGACTCTCCCCTCAGACTCTCCCCCTCAGACTCTCCCCTCAGACTCTCCCCTCAGACTCTCCCCCTCAGACTCTCCCCTCAGACTCTCCCCCCAGACTCTCCCCCTCAGACTCTCCCCTCAGACTCTCCCCCTCAGACTCTCCCCCTCAGACTCTCCCCTCAGACTCTCTCCCTCAGACTCTCCCCCTCAGACTCTCCCCTCAGACTCTCCCCCTCAGACTCTCCCCCTCAGACTCTCCCCTCAGACTCTCTCCCTCAGACTCTCCCCCTCAGACTCTCCCCCTCAGACTCTCCCCTCAGACTCTCCCCCCAGACTCTCCCCTCAGACTCTCCCCTCAGACTCTCCCCTCAGACTCTCCCCCTCAGACTCTCCCCTCAGACTCTCCCCCTCAGACTCTCCCCTCAGACTCTCCCCTCAGACTCTCCCCTCAGACTCTCCCCTCAGACTCTCCCCCACAGACTCTCCCCTCAGACTCTCCCCCTCAGACTCTCCCCCCCAGACTCTCCCCCTCAGACTCTCCCCTCAGACTCTCCCCCCAGACTCTCCCCCCCAGACTCTCCCCCTCAGACTCTCCCCTCAGACTCTCCCCCTCAGACTCTCCCCTCAGACTCTCCCCTCAGACTCTCCCCTCAGACTCTCCCCTCAGACTCTCCCCCTCAGACTCTCCCCTCAGACTCTCCCCCTCAGACTCTCCCCCCAGACTCTCCCCTCAGACTCTCCCCCTCAGACTCTCCCCTCAGACTCTCCCCTCAGACTCTCCCCTCAGACTCTCCCCCTCAGACTCTCCCCTCAGACTCTCCCCCTCAGACTCTCCCCCCAGACTCTCCCCTCAGACTCTCCCCCTCAGACTCTCCCCTCAGACTCTCCCCTCAGACTCTCCCCTCAGACTCTCCCCCTCAGACTCTCCCCCCAGACTCTCCCCTCAGACTCTCCCCCTCAGACTCTCCCCTCAGACTCTCCCCTCAGACTCTCCCCCTCAGACTCTCCCCCCAGACTCTCCCCCTCAGACTCTCCCCCTCAGACTCTTCCCTCAGACTCTCCCCCCAGACTCTCCCCCCCAGACTCTCCCCCTCAGACTCTCCCCTCAGACTCTCCCCTCAGACTCTCCCCCTCAGACTCTCCCCCTCAGACTCTCCCCTCAGACTCTCCCCTCAGACTCTCCCCTCAGACTCTCCCCCTCAGACTCTCCCCCGCAGACTCTCCCCTCAGACTCTCCCCTCAGACTCTCCCCTCAGACTCTCCCCCTCAGACTCTCCCCTCAGACTCTCCCCCCCAGACTCTCCCCCTCAGACTCTCCCCTCAGACTCTCCCCTCAGACTCTCCCCCCCAGACTCTCCCCCTCAGACTCTCCCCTCAGACTCTCCCCCTCAGACTCTCCCCTCAGACTCTCCCCCTCAGACTCTCCCCCTCAGACTCTCCCCTCAGACTCTCCCCCTCAGACTCTCCCCTCAGACTCTCCCCTCAGACTCTCCCCTCAGACTCTCCCCCTCAGACTCTCCCCTCAGACTCTCCCCTCAGACTCTCCCCTCAGACTCTCCCCTCAGACTCTCCCCCTCAGACTCTCCCCCTCAGACTCTCCCCTCAGACTCTCTCCCCTCAGACTCTCCCCTCAGACTCTCCCCCTCAGACTCTCCCCTCAGACTCTCCCCTCAGACTCTCCCCTCAGACTCTCCCCCTCAGACTCTCCCCTCAGACTCTCCCCTCAGACTCTCCCCTCAGACTCTCCCCTCAGACTCTCCCCCTCAGACTCTCCCCCTCAGACTCTCCCCTCAGACTCTCCCCCTCAGACTCTCCCCTCAGACTCTCCCCTCAGACTCTCCCCTCAGACTCTCCCCCTCAGACTCTCCCCCTCAGACTCTCCCCCTCAGACTCTCCCCTCAGACTCTCCCCTCAGACTCTCCCCTCAGACTCTCACCCTCAGACTCTCCCCCTCAGACTCTCCCCCTCAGACTCTCCCCTCAGACTCTCCCCCTCAGACTCTCCCCTCAGACTCTCACCCTCAGACTCTCCCCCTCCGTACCTTTTAACATCCTCTCAGCTGTTTTCTTTCTTACATCTCTGACCTCTCCTCTCCTAAGACCTCACATCCTTTCCTCTCACTGAACTTGTGGCGGACGTGATGAAGTGGAAATCCCCCCCGAGTCGCACCATCACACGCTCTTCCACGCCCCTCAGCTTGTTTTAGTCTCTCCTCCTAAATCTTTTTTCATGTTTTCCCTCCCCTCCCTGCTCATGCTTCTGGAATGTTTGCCACGGTAAGCAGCCTCTCGGCTCTCATGTGGAGCCGACAGTGTCGCGGGTCGGGCTTCTCTGTTGTGCAACACAGTCACGTGACCTCCGGGGAGTCAGGAGACAAGTCGCATGCAGTGGTCGGATGTGTAGTTTTTCAGGTTGAGGATGTTTTTTGTGCACCTTTATTGTCAATGAACAGCGTTAATGCAACAGAACAGTGTTTTTATATTTCTTTCACATCTATGAACTTTGTGGTGACTCCAACTAATCCAGCCGGCTCTTTGAGATGAACAAAGCCATTATCACATCCCTGCATCTCGACTTCCCAGCATGCTTTCACTCCTAACCGGATGGTTAGGAGTCCTAACTCATCCTAACTGGATGAGAGTTCGGAGGTTGGATGGAGATTTTTGAATGTGTGTTTCTGCGTTGGGCTTTTTAAATGTCTCTACAGGACGGAGGGAGGGATTTCTGTTTCTCGGGGGAGGGATGGGTTGTGTCCGGTGTTTCCTCTTCGCTGAAGCGTGGAGAAGCGGAGGACATGTGGAGGGGAAGGCGGCGTCACTCTTGTTTGTGGTTTGCATGTTCACTTTTCCTGAGAGGTGAATTTTGAAAGCATGCATCAGCGTCGGCCTGTCTGAGGGAGCGCTGATCGTCTGAAGGTGTGTGACGTGGACTCTCCCATCTGAGGGTGTGTCCTTCTGCTTCTCTGCAGCAGCCAAGAGTCTCCTCAACAAGAAGGCTGACGTCAAGGTGAGCTTGTCTCTCCTCTCTCCTCCCTTCTTTGCATTCGCCTCCTTTCCTCCTTCACGTCCTTCCGCTGTTCGGACAGATCTTACTTTTGTTATTCCATAAATATTTCGATCAAAGGCGTTCGAGGTGGTTTGACTTCGTCAAGTGCTGTGACATTCGCTGATGTATTTTTTAAAGATATTGTTTTTGGCCTTAAAGGCACAGTGTACGCTTAATGTTTGTGTCTGTGATTCGTTCATGCTGTAGCTCAGAGATGCATCGATGCTTTTTGTGATGTTGGCCTCGACTTTATTCTAATTATTCGCGTAACGATTGTCAAGTTTTGTGATATTTTAAGGGTTGTATAGCAATCCTGATAAAAAAGACAAATAGGTTTAGTTAGTAGCTTCATGTAGTTGGCGTCCATCGTTGTTGAAATGATCTGTTACAAATCATTAAATGTTAAATAAAGAACATAGTTTATGTTCAAAAAGATGTGCTGTAGCTTTTAAACAATACACAAATGATAATAAAAAGTGAAAATACACTAATATCTAATTATTAAATAATGCAATGTCATTTACTTAAACAATTAAACCTTGTTTACCCAATTATGAACCAACATGTAATTAATTAAACATCATCAAAATACGACAATAAAAAAAGAAAATTCCAATATTTTTTAAAAACTTGAGGCAAACTTTAACGACCGAACATTCTCTGAAACGTCTTTGCATAAAAAAGTAAGAAAAAATCTCTTAGAAGAAAAAAATCTTTAGATGCTGAATTTTGTGGACAGACTTTTTCTTCACAGCGATCCCAAAGGATGTTTGTTTTAACTTGTATGGACAACATCCATATTTAATG
This sequence comes from Melanostigma gelatinosum, assembly GCF_949748355.1. Classification (NCBI taxonomy): domain Eukaryota; kingdom Metazoa; phylum Chordata; class Actinopteri; order Perciformes; family Zoarcidae; genus Melanostigma; species Melanostigma gelatinosum. The sequence continues at coordinate 1,399,538 of NC_136651.1, read as the reverse complement.
CACACAAGTTATTATCTTGTGCACAAGATGTACTGTTGGCATACGAGAGCCTAATTTGTGCACATACGCTAGAAGATTTTGAGCTATTTTTTAGAAGCATAAAAGTGTCCGAAACGTGCACATGTCCAGATGACTTGTTCCCATTCAATGAATTGTGCATGCAAGACAATATTTAGTATGCACAAGATATGGATCTGGTTCTCACAAGGTATGTGAAAGTTACGATTCTTATTGGACGCGAGATAAGGAATGTTCACATTCGATTATATCTCTACGTGCACAACATATGTGTCTTGTTCATGCAAGACAATATTTCATGTCCATAAGAAATTGATCTGGTTTGAATGTGATAACTTGTGCTTAAAAATATATAGATCTTAACTTTGCACCTTTTGTGCAGAAGACCTCTCTCTAGTTTACTGAAGATATTTAATGTGCAAAATGTCTGCATCTTGTTTGAAAACATTGATTAATTAACATTCTCATAATATGGATCTTGTTCACGCAACACAATGTCGAATAATATTTTATCTTTTTAACGCAGAATAATATCTCGTGTCCATAAGATACAGATCTTTTTTCAAACAAGACAATAACTTATATGAAGAAGATCTGTCTTGTTCATACACAATAACATTTCACGTGCACAATATATGGATCTTATGGCTGCATGGTTCTAGCTTTTTGTGCACAAAAGATCTTCTTATATTCTTCCTCTCTCTGTCTCTTCTGACCTGTTTCTCTCTTTCTATAACCTGCATCTTCCTGGTTTCCTCCGTCAGCCTCTCCTCTTCCTCTCTCCATCTCCTCTGACCTGTTTCCTCTTTCTATAACTTGCATCTTCCTGGTTTCCTCCGTCAGCCTCTCCTCTTCCTCTCTCCATCTCTTCTGACCTGTTTCTCTCTTTCTATAACCTGCATCTTCCTGGTTTCCTCCCTCAGCCTCTCCTCTTCCTCTCTCTGTCTCTTCTGACCTGTTTCTCTCTTTCTATAACCTGCATCTTCCTGGTTTCCTCCGTCAGCCTCTCCTCTTCCTCTCTCCATCTCCTCTGACCTGTTTCCTCTTTCTATAACTTGCATCTTCCTGGTTTCCTCCCTCAGCCTCTCCTCTTCCTCTCACCCCTCTGCACACCGCCCCTCCCCCCTCTCTCCTCGGTTGGCCCGATGCTCTTCGGGCAGTAGCAGCCAGTTTTATAAATGATGTTCAGCTCCATCTCCAGCACAATGCTAATGTTAAGTAGCATCTGCTGGATGTGTTAATTTAGGCAATTGTTTGCTAACACGTTAGCTAAAATAACTTAAATGAGAAGTTAATATGTTAATGTTGTTCTTCTGTTGCACCCAAAAACGTACACGCAGTGAACTCGGTAACCATCACAAGACGTTCAGTCCTTCAGCTCCACGTTATGTTCCACGTGTTTGACCGAACACTGTCGTTGTTCTGCTGTTTGGTGAATCAGACGGTGACTCAGAACATTCGTGGCTCTGCTCCTCAGATGAGAAGATGTGATTGATGTGCAAAACCACTTGTTCCTGTGAAGTTAAACATCATTATTCACTCCCACAGCGTTCGTTCTCGTCAAACTGTCACAAATGTACTTTCGTCTTTTGTGCTCCTGTGACAAAGATCATTTATTGACGGGAATATAAATCACCTTCCTCCTGAAACTGAAAAGTGCCTCAAACCCCTTTGGAGTGCTTTGATCTCAGGGTGATCCATCCTATAGTTGAGACATTTCAATGAAATACCACACATTCCAGTCTGGACCAAAGCGGTGCGTCAAGCTGCTTTTTACACACCTGTCGATCAGTGTTTACCTGGTGCAACGTGATGTTGGACTGCAGCCTTGTATCTATCAGGGTTCAGCATCCTGTGTGTGTGTGTGTGTGTGTGTGGGGGGGGGGGGTGTGTATGTGTGTGTGTGTGTGTGTGTGTGTGAGCAGTGATGGGAGTCCTTATAAAACAAGGTGTCTGTCTGTCCAGCATGTTGTTGGCTGTCTTCATGTCAACGGGCTGTTCCAGAAGCGCCTGAATGCTGCTCACCCGGGGAGGGAACACACTACGAGGCGCTAACGCTTTAGTGTGACAAAATGGATGCTTTCTCTTTCTGTATCTGACAGATGTTGCAGATGTTGCACAGCTGTCATTGGTTTAAATGTTGCCATCTGCCAAATAGCGTCCAGATTCAGGGAAAGAAGCCGGGCTGAACTATCGGAGCTCTGGCCAGCATTTGATTTGGATTCCACTGCAGATGGAAATGATGAATTGTATAAAACCTTTTAATCTGATTAACACTGTAGTGCGGGATGTGGGGGAACCGTTCTTTAATTGTTGGCAGCTGCACTGGCTTCTCTCTGCCCACTGTGTCTGTCTCTGCAGCACTCCTCTGCTTCTGTCTGCTGTCTTCACCTGTGTTACACTTTTGGTTATTTCCTTTTGAACGCAGTAACCGCCCGCTGTACCGCCAGCAGACGGCCTCTCGCCGTGGCTGCTGAGCACTAATGTGGCACTTTGTGTTTTCCCAGACAAACAGCACGAGAAACAGCATCGTCACCAGCCCCAAAGGCCACACCTCCTCCGCTGCTCTGGTACGCAGCTCTGTGTGCGTCTGTCCGTCTGTCCGCCACACACACTCACTAAACGCAGAGTGTGTGTGTGTGTGTGTGTGTGTGAGAGAGAGAGGTGTGTGTGCGCTTTGGATCAAAGTGGTATTAAATCAAAGTTTTTTTGTAGTAGTTTTACAATTTGGGAAATGTGTTTTTTTTCATGTTTTTTTGCCAAGAGTTAAATGAAAAGATCCTCTCATCTGTGTAAACTGAGTGTGGAGCTAGAGCCAGGAGACATTTACTATAAGTACTTTAATAAGTACTTTAAAGGTACTGTGAGTAGCTTTTATCTGGTCCTGAATGTGATTCTTATTGATTGTTTATCTATAAAATGGGACAGAAATGATAGAGAGACTATTGCATTGGTGCAGATCAATCATTGCTGCGTCCTCCATCCTCCGTCATCAACTCTCTAATCCTCCATGTTTTCCTCTCCATTGATCCCTCATCGTGACAGAAAACATTTTCTCTCTATTCTTCCTCCAGGAGCCTCAGACTACTGTCATCCATAATCCACTAGATGGGACCAAGGTACATCCTCCTCCTCCTTCTCCTCCTCCTCCTCCTCCTTCTCCTCCTCCTCTTCCTCCTCCTCCTCCTCCTCCTCCTCCTCCTCCTCCTCCTCCTCCTCCTCCTCCTCCTCCTCCTCCTCCTCCTCCTCCTCCTCCTCCTCCTCCTCCTCCTCCTCCTCCTCCTCTTCCTCCCCCTCCTCCTCCTCACTTCCTCATCCTGTTTTTCTTCTTCTCTCACCCTTCGTCTCCTTTCCTATCTGTGTGGGGTGAAGGTGTATTTGGAAGCAGCAGGATTTGTGTGCTGTCTTCTTGGTGTGCTGTGTGTTGGTCCATGAGGACGCTGTGAGGTGTGTTGTCTTGTCTTATACTGCCCCTCTGTGTTCAGATGAATGGAGCTCAGTGCTTCCTGCTGCCGGCTAAAGGGAATCTGTGTATGTCAGCAGATTAATAACGTCATAATCCCACCGTTCAGACTCCATGTGACAGCGGCTGAAACGTCATGTGCTCCTGTTTC
>NC_136651.1:1345906-1393406 GCF_949748355.1 Melanostigma gelatinosum | reverse complement strand
TGATCGAAGCTGTCAACAATGGAGACTTTGAGGCGTACGCGTGAGTCCACCTCTTCTTCTTCCTCTTCTTCTTCCTCTTCTTCTTCCTCCCATCAGCTTGTAGGAAAAAGTCTGATTTCAATCCTGCAAAGTGAGCTCTAAAGCCCCCCCCCTCTCCGCCTCAGAGAACCATTCATCTGTTGTGTTCCATCTTTGCATTAAAAGATTAAAGAGTAATTACGGTCATCTTTTTGTGTCCTCTCTACCACACAATTAAGAATAATGCTTTGAGGGGGGAGGGGCCTGTTTCCCCTCGGACCACGACAATAGATGGAAAGATGTGCGTGATTAAAAGCAGAATACTCATAATGATGTGATAATCAGTCAAAAGTGTGAGATACCGAGTCACAAAGTTTAGATTCTTACTCATAGAATTATAAGATCGATCACAACATCCTGAATCTAAATTATGAGATAATAAGTCAAACTATTGATTCACTACGTCAACAGTATAAGACTGAGTCAAGATTATTAAAGTCAGTACTGTACAGAAGATTATGACTTATTGAGTTGACATTTTGAGTTGTTACGAGACAGGAAGTCAAAGATTAAAGTTGAGTTGTGTCGCAAAGTCAAAATGATAACATCGTGAGTCACAAGTCAACATTATGAGAAATGATTGAAATAAATAAGTTACGAAGTCAGAATTGAGGTCTGAAAACACACTCAGCGCTGATGGAACGTGATCTTCTGACTCTCATCCTGTTTCCACAGGAAGATCTGCGACGCTGGTCTCACCTCGTTTGAGCCCGAGGGGCTCGGGAACCTGGTGGAGGGGATGGACTTCCACAGGTTCTACTTCGACAACCGTAAGACGGCAGTTCAAACGTGTTTCGTGACTCCAATGTCCTGACTGAGCTGCTGGTGAAGTCTGATCTCTCTCTCTCTCTCTCTCTCTCTCTCTCTCTCTCTCTCTCTCTTTTCATCAGTGCTCTCCAAGAACAGCAAACCCATCCACACCACCATCCTCAACCCCCACGTGCACGTGATCGGCGACGAGGCCGCCTGCATCGCCTACATCCGCCTGACGCAGTTCGTCGACGGGCACGGCCAACCCCGCTCCAGCCAATCAGAAGAGACCCGAGTGTGGCACCGCAGAGAGAGCCGGTGGCAAAACGTCCACTTCCACTGCTCGGGAGCTCCCGCTGCCCCGCTGCAGGGCTGAGGTACAGAACCGCCACAGCAACACCCGCAGCACAGGACCGGCAATCAACAACAATGTGGAATGTGCCGCTGTGGAAGTTGCCCAAAAAGTCAGTTGTTGCACGTTTAAACTTGCTGTTTGCAGATAAACGTCACCGTGTCTCACGTCTCTCCAGGTGGACGAGCCTGAGGAGCCGAGGAGGAGCCGAGGAGGAGCCGAGGAGGAGCCGAGGAGGAGCCGAGAGGAGCCGAGAGGAGCCGAGGAGGAGCAAGAGGACAGTCTGAGTGATGGAGGTGCAGCTGGGTGGAGATTATTTTGGGGGATCGTGGTCGTCCACCTCGCTCTTCTGTCTCTCTGTCTCTCCAACAACAGACATCTTCATCATCATCATCAAACCTGCACTACAGCACCCCCCCCCCCCCCCGCCCGACACACCTGGACAGCACCTGTCCTCCTCTTCTACATCTTCATCCCTGAAGATCGGCCCTTTTACGTCTCCTCACACATTGTCGTTACTCAGCTTCTCGTGTTGTTATGGCTGCGGTCTGTTGTGCTCTTTCGACTGTGCCGTATATTTATTCGTCATTTTAAACCTTTCATTCTTGTATCTATGGATTTATTCATTTTGTAGTAACGAGCATGACTGCTACCTGTGTTCTTAATACCAGTGGCTGCTTTTCTTCTGCACGACCGTTCTGTGTTGTTATCTCGATGGAGCTTTCATTTCGTTCTCTGGAGTGTGTAGTTGACTCTGAAGCGACGCCTCAGTGTGTTGACCCCCCCCCCCGAGCTGCAGTGAAAACCAAGCAGCATGCCAACAATATACAATATTACCGCCGTCCTGCATTGATTCTCTGTGCTGAACATTGCAAGCTAGCTGCTGAAATGATGACACTGGTTGACAATGATAGTATCACGCTGTTCATGTAGTTTCATCGTGGTGACGTGACGATTATGCTGTAGATGGTATTTAATTGCATGACATTGCAAGTTAATAACATTGGTGAGTTGGGTGTTATCGTGCATTTTTGATTTTCTTCTCTTTTTGGACTGAGCTTCTGGTGAGCTATGATCTATTGCCTCTACTTTCTGGGCTTTGTACGTGCATAACCTATTTATTTGTGTTGACATGATGAGTGTAGTGGTGATATAGGAAATATTCCACAACAGGGTCCAGGCAGAATATGACTTCCAGAGAAATGCTGGATCCAGATCAGCTTCTAAAATAGCTCTTCGCTGAATCAAAGACAAAAAAAAAACAGTGAAGTTAAGAGGCTTCTGTCTCATGAGAACCTTCGTCTTTGTGACAAAGCACTAACCCGTCCTCTAGAGGGCGCCACCGTCTCCCACATGACAGAGAATTACTGTAAAGCTGAGTCAAAGACAGGGTTCAGCATACAGTTCTGATCTTTGCTGCATCTGATGAGCCGAGTGTGAGGAAGACGAAAACCAACAGGCCGTCGTCCGTTATGAGTTTCAAACAGCGTTCAGGAGGACGTTACGATCGCTTCCACTCAAATTTCACGAGAGTTTCAACGTGCAAAACTGTAAATACATCAAACTAAACGAAGAGTACAGAGAATAAAATATCCAACAATGAAACATATCGATAAAGATAATTAGAGTGAAATAAGCAAATCAAATATTTGAGCTTTTTAGAAATCACACGTGAGAAGCCAAAGTTTATTTGTTGCACATTTCAGCAATAATGCATAAAAACTACATTTTACATAAAAAATGAGAAGACAAAGTGCAAAATGAACGCGTTATTAAGAGACATTTAAATACAATTTCAAACGCTTATTAAAAAGCCAAGAGCACAGAAAAATAGAAACCAGCTCAAATAGAATAAGAGAAGTTTAACATGCAAGAATAAAAGCTGCAATTATTGAATCAAAAAGTGGTGAGTTCAAAGAAGAGAGTTAGTTCCAGAGAGATGGTACATAAATAAAATAACAGAATAAGTTGTAATTATTGAGGCTCTTGCTGATATGTGCTGTCTGTATTCTAATGTTCAAAATAAGAATTTAACGAGAGAGTTTATCTCTTTAAAACATTGGAACTAAACCCACAATGTAGCTGTGTGTTGTATGAACAAACCTGCATCATAACCCAGCGACACGCTGCAGCTTCTTTGTTCATGTGTCATGCTGCGGTGACAGCAGCAGTGCAGTCTCTTCAGTGGCATCACGGAGCCGTCGTCCTGACTCCATGCGTCAGTGTTTGGACACTCGGACGCCATTTGAACTTCTTCAGAAGAGCCTCTGCACTTGTTTCCTCTTTGAGACTTCTGTGTGTGGAAGAAAAGCTTCTCTGGTTTCTTTTCTTTCAAGATGTATTACCCTGCAATGATGACGATGGGGTGCATTCCAAGTCGTATCAATATTAAACATGTGATCAGATGTAATCAAGTGTGTGAACCAATAAAAATGACAACGCAGAGCGCTGTGGATCTGTTTATGTGTGTGTGTGTGTGTGTGTGTGTGTGTGCGTGTGTGTGTGTGTGTGGACCAGAGGTCAACCTGAGCCAGCAGAAACAGCTCGGGGATCAATCGATCAATCAGAGACGAGAACAGTGAAATAGATTTACAGAAGAAGTAAACTCCTGATGTACATGTCCTTTTACTGAAGTAAAACTTGAACCACTGAGAGTTGTTTGGTGTATTTTGAGTACAGGAAGTTCACTCAGGGGCTCTTTAGATAATCAGTGACTCGGGACAAAGGTTGATGTTTATTGCTCTGTTTGAATGAAGTACATCTGGCTCTGAACCAGAACATATACGTGTACCTGATGTAAAAGTACAACCGGTTACACATCGAGTTCTACCTCAACAGAGTCCAGGAGATCAGACAGACAGTAAAACTGTGTTGGTCATAAAGTAATATTTGTTATGAACTTCATCAGAAATAATTCATAAATCAGTTTGGTGCAGAGTGATGTACTTAAACACAATATTGAGATGTAAGTATTTCAATGTTGTGCTACTTTATACTTCTACTGTTCTTACATTCGTTGGGAGATATTTGTAGTTTACGTATTTTCATTGAATATATTCAATATTGTAACTTTTAGGCTACTTTGGGCTATTTCAGAGGACAATTATAACTCAAATAACTTTCACTTAACTTTGACGATTTAAGTTGTAATGGAGATTAAAGAATAGAGCAGTTTATGAATTAATTATGAATTATTGATGAACATAATTTGAATATTAAAATATAGGAATATTTAATATAATTGAATATAATAATTTACTGCTTTAATCAGGCTATTAATCTATCTTACTTCCCTCCTTTTAGTTTTTTTATTTTTGTTTGTTTTGTAAACCACTTTTTATCTTAATATTGTTTTTATTGTTATTATTGTATTAAATATATTTGATAAATACTAAACCATGTTTAATCTTGATGTACAATATAAATACAAGGGTATTAAACCTTATATTTTAATACACTTTATGTTGCCAATCAACAAACGTTAATGTGTCATAATCCATCGATTCATTGTTTATATACTTCTTAGAAAGTTGAAATACATTTATAAAATATTTTACTATAAAATAAAGTGCTATCTTTTGTACATTATGTGTTTTAATAAACAGTTTCACGATTTTCTTTCCCTTCTTTTTTTTCTGACGCAACCGCACTGGTTTTCTACTGACGGCGCCGGCCGGCGTGACGTAGATCAGCACCAGAGTGATTAGACAGTGCCCGAGCTCGCGACTCACCTTCTCGGTCCCACACGCGACGTCCTGCTCGCGCTCACGAGACAGGAGAAGAGTGCTGCTCGTTTACTACACCGGGAGGCTGCGGATTAAAAAGTCACGCGAGCGGCAGCAGAGAAAGGTAACGAACGAACTCGTAAAAAAAGGAAACGTTAAGATAAAGTTTGAGTGTGGAGACGAGTATTGATGTTACGTTAACGGCCCGAGTCTCGTGTGGGAGTCCTGCGCGTGACTACAACAGTTTGAAAGCGCTCGAGCGCGGAGCGGTTGGTGTGTGTGAGTGAACGTAACATTACTGCTGTGTGGGGACATACTGCTGTCAGAGGGGCAGAGGGTTCACACAGAAAAATAATGGTTCTTAACTGGTTCTTTAAGAACCATCAACCACTAAAGAACCATTTTATCTGTTGGATGGTTCTACATGTTTGTCATATAGTTATTTGGGATATTAAAGGATTCATTTGTCAACTGAGCTAAAGTTACAGCACTGAGTTTCATTGTCATCAATAAAAAGATAAAGACGGTGATATTCCTTCATTACAGTAAACACTAGTTTATTTAGGCACCAGTTCTGCTGCCCTAAAAATGCTCACTAGAACACCTAATGTGGATTAATCCACCGCTAAAAAGAATCCATTAAAAAAATTGGATAAAAGCTAAAATGCTCCGGTGTTTTTGGAAATGTGAATTCTTGGTTTTGATCAAGCTGCAACATCCGGTTCTTTAAAGTGAAGTCAAAGCTTCATGTGTTTAAGCTGCATTCTATCTAGTGTCCACCAGGGGGCGACTCCTCTGGTTGTATAGAAGTCTATAGAAAATGACTCTACTTCTCTCTTGATTTATTCCCTCAGTAAACATTGTAAACATGAGTTTATGTCTCAATCTCTAGTTTCAAGTCTTCTTCAATACAGCATGATGTTCATTTAGTACATTATGGTCCATTTAGAGTCACACAGACCATAAAGCAGGGGATGCTTTAGGGCGGGGCTACTGTGATTGACAGGTCACTGCTGCTACCATACACAACGTCTCTACGTCCCTCCTCCGCATTACAAATATAGTCACTTCTGTTCGTTGGTTGCGGAAAAAAACAACATGGCGACGGCCGTAATCCAAGATGGCGACGGCGAACTGGAGGTTTCAAAACGTCAGTCCACAAACCAACGGGTGACGTCAAGTTGGTTACTTCACTTCTTACACAGGGTCTATGTGTTCTATGCCATCTTATCCTTTAAGGTTACTATCAATATTTACATTATTTACATTTACGCTCAACAGGATCCAGGAGACGATCGGAGAAGGAGTCGTGCAGAAGTTAACCCCAAAGCAGGAGGAACGAGAGGAGCAGCTGCTGAAGGAGCGTGTGAGGGCCTCCTGGTCTACGGGAACGTGCTGCCATATTGTTTTTCCAGGAAGGGACGGGGTTTTTTTGGGAGCTGTGGCTGATCTGCAGCCATGCACCGCTTAAGGACTACAGTCGCAAGGCTTCGGCCTTTAGCGGCTGCGCAGACGGCCCCGAGCCAATCACAGCCCAGGACGTTTAAGCCCGCAAGGCGCCTGAACACATCGGCGGCTGCTGAGCCCTTTCTTAACGGCACCAGCTCCAACTATGTGGAGGAGATGTACTATGCATGGCTGGAGAATCCCAGGAATGTGCACAAGGTACTTGTACCCCTCCTATGTCTTGTGTTTGATGTCACACCTGCTTGAAAACTTGAATTTTGCTCATGCACATACGCAAAACAGGTTCAGCGCTTATGCACAATGAGTGTGTGTCTTCACTCTGGTAAAACTTCTTCCTCTTCCTCTCAGTGATTACAGATACCGTAGTATCTGTAGTAGGCTAAAGGTACTAATACACACTGCTGGTGCTTTGTGTGTTTGTTATGCGTGTTTGAATAGCAGAACAGAGCAAACAGTGAATGACAGATAGGAAAGCAGAGAGAGAAACAAACACTGTGAATGTGTTTCTAGTCAAAAACACAGTTACATCAGTTGTTTCACATCGAAAGATGTTGAGATAGTTAAATATGTGTTGTAGTGTCATTCGAAATCAAGTCAACAAGAGATAAAAATGAGTTTTGAGGAGGGCTATCAGAGAGAATACTGAGTTCAACAGCTACCAGATTACCCTTAAATATACTTTACAATGTGTGACATATTTCGATATGAAGTCCTCGTGAGATTCATGCATGTGGGGGTTAAAAAATACAGAATAACTCTTTTGGGAGATAAACACGAGGAGTTGTTTTTGTGTTTTAAACTCCTCAAAGTTGCAAAAGTAATGAGTGGAAAGGGTTTGATATCCCAAGAAGGTGAACCTCCCTGTTAGCTCAGAGGGAAGAATTAGCTGTTAGCATGTAGTGATCTGGGTTTTTAATAAGGTGGCGGACACACAAACATGTATTTTCATGCTCCCCTTCAGCGGTTAAAAATACTTATTGACACCTGTATTTAAAGTTTCTTATGCGGAAGTTAATCTATTTTATAATGCTCATGTTATTTAAGCTGTATAAGGCCTCTGTGCTTTTAACCCATTGGTGGATTTGGACACGCTCTCCGTGAGAGCTAACGTTATGCCGTCTCCGTTAGCGTTGTTACTGCTACGACAAACTGCCATTTCTCACTTAAATTCCACGCATTAGCTAAGATGTCTATCAAAGTGAGTACTAATGTTACGTTAACGGGCAGAGTCCGTGTGGGAGTCCTGCATCGGTTTGAAAGCACTGAAGCGCGGAACGGTTGGTGTGTGTGTGTGTGTGTGTGTGTGTGTGAGTGAACGTAACATTACCACTGTGTGGGGACACGTGGTGCAGATTAATCTTTTTAAACCTTATTTAAAACCTTATAAATCATTATTTAAAATAATCGAGATGAGGAAACTCTTAATATATAAAAACGTATTTATCGAACAGACTAATAATAATTCAGCTGGATGGATGGAGCTCTGTCCCCACGGATGGTTCGGAGGTCTAACAACAATGAACAGACAAAACAGAGAATATATGCGCGTTATCTCGTCTCCTCTCCCTTCACCCCCCCCCCCCTCCGGCCGCTGCCTCCACCAAGGCCACGTTCGCAGCCTCTCCGTGGGAATAGTTAAGACTATATGCAGCTTTAGTGACGCAACTTATAACTAAGGACGGGATGATACATTTCCCCACCAGGACATACCGCTTGTTTTTTTTGCACAATAAGCCTTAATAGTAATTACTCATAACTCATACGTCATAATAATAATAATAATACGACTTCATTCCACACCATTAGTGCTCAAAGGCCCGGAGATGACTTGAATTACTGACTCATTCCACCAACAACTTTCTCCTCGTCATAAATGACCTGCGAGCTTCTTCTGAGAAGTCAAAACAGAACACAGAATAGCTATTTTTGAATCCAACCTCACATACAAGACCAGCATTTACAAACAAATCCTCCAAATGACTGGAAAGGCTGATGACATGTCAGGTTGCTGCCAAGCTTATCTACAACCTTTGTCTTTGTTGGGCCAAGTAGAACAGCCTCATATTTACAACCAGCAAACTGATGAACATCATGAAATAGATTAACTTGGAACTCTCGGACACATATTCACACTGTAGAGCCGTCATTAGATAAGTCATAATGAGGTTCCAACGAGACTGTTTCTTAGTGACGGAACCTTTAAGCTTTTTGCAAGCGACACAGTTAAAGTTAAGTGAAGGAACATTTATAAAAGAGTGTCAACATTTTGTTTAGAACATCTAAACATGAAGAAATATATGTATTTAATAGCAAAGTCTCCTCTATTCAAACAAAAGCTCCCTTTTTAAAAGCTTAGTGCGACAATATCGCAGCATCGTGTTCCGTTTAACATCTTTTATGTTTAATATTACAATCCAACTCATAGCCATGACAATTATTGCAGTCTAACAGCACCATTAATTACATTTATATTACATTTATATAACCACGATATGTATGTAAAGTCATATTTGTTCAAAGCGTGTTGAATAACTTGTCTACCTTCACCCCTCTCCTGTTGCTCCCTGCAGTCCTGGGACATATTATTCCGTAACGCTGACGCTGGAGCGCCGCCTGGTTCGGCCCACCAGAGCCCCCCACCCCTCAGTGGGTCTCCTCGGGGACCGGCCAGTGTTCAGGCACTGGTGGGTTCCCAGTCCAATGTGGAGAAGGTGGTGAGGGATCATCTGGCAGTGCATTCACTCATACGAGCGTACCAGGTAAACTACAAACTCAGGAGCGACGTAGAGACGCCGGACACGTCTCTGGTAGAGACCTGTCAATCACAGTAGCCCCGCCCTAAAGCATCCCCTGCTTCATGGTCTATTAGAGACCTGTCAATCACTGTAGCCCCGCCCTAAAGCATCCCCTGCTTTATGGTCTATTAGAGACCTGTCAATCACTGTAGCCCCGCCCTAAAGCATCCCCTGCTTTATGGTCTGTGTGACTCTAAATGGACCATAATGTACTAAATGAACATCATGCTGTATTGAAGAAGACTTGAAACTAGAGATTGAGACATAAACTCATGTTTACAATGTTTACAACAATTCACATTTCCTAAAAGCATTGTAGCTTTCAGCCAACCTTTTCAATGGACGATTCTTAGCGGTGTATTAATCCACATTCGGTGTTCTCGTGAGCATTTAGGGCAGCAGAACTGGTGCCTAAATAAACGAGTGTTTACTGTAATGAAGGAATATCACCGTCTTTATCTTTTTATTGATGACAATGAAACTCAGTGCTGTAACTTCATCTCAGTTGTAGATCCGTTGATAAACCTCAGTGGCGTACAGGCGGTAGTCTACAATACATCCTATATATCAGCCAGCTGCACATACAAAAGTACTTATGATGCAGAATGCCCGGTTCATACTGTTATGTTATTATGGACTGTATATTATATTTTCTTGGTTTGACTGATGCTTGGACATGTCATTTAAATGTTGCAGCTGGTTGAGATGAAGACAATTATAGCAATAAGTAACGATAGCTGTCAGATAAATGTCTTGGAGTAAAATAGTACTCAAAGAAAGTAGTGAAGTAGAAGTATTCAGAGCATGAAATGGAAATATTTCAGTAGTAATGTCCTTAGCTGCGTTCCACCTCTGCTCAAGTTTAGCCCTCCTCAGTTAGCTTAGCGAGCTAAAGGAATGTTCGGACGTTGGATTTAAAAAGCTTTGACCCAGAACCTCATTCTGCAGACACACACACACACACACACACACACACACACGCTGAGCTGTGTTCTCTGTTCAAAAGGTCCGAGGACATCACATAGCCAAGCTGGACCCTCTGGAGATCAGCTGTGTGGACTTTGACGATGCCCCGTGTGCTGTTGGTTTCCAGAACGTTGGTGAGGAACATGAACCTGTTTTCATGTTTACTCTCCCGCTCCTTCCCGCTTCCTGGTTTCATTTCTCACAAACAGTTATCCAATCCCAGCCCTGCGTTCTTCACACCTTTCTCCATGTGACACGCTCATCAACTCCCTCTGCTCATCTCGAGGGATCGCCCCGACAATCTGACCTCGTCACTCTCACCGACTATTAACGTGTCCACAAGGCAATCTTACATCTCACAAAACTTAGCCAAGAACTTAATTTGACAGTGGCTTGATTGTGGACGTTTTTTGGGTTTATATCTGACTTCCTGCAGCTGTTTCACCTCTGTATGTAGATATAGAGGAGTCATTCTAACACAGCAATTCTGAATGTAATACAATGAAAGAAACATGACTTAAAGATAATATGTTCCATTTCTGCCAATAGATCCTCATAAATGCTACAGATTATATCTTAAAGCTGTATTTACCTCACTGAAGCTGTTATCTATGTCAGCGGTTCCCAAACTTTTTAGGCCGCGCACCCCCTTCTACATCCCGACTGGGTTCGCGCACCCCCCCCCCCCCTTAATAAAAAATAAAAAAAAGAAGCAACAGAGCCTTTTAAGCCTTCATAGCCGCATAAGAATCGGACCAATGAGAGAACAGTTTGCTCGCGCGTGGCATTTGTTTACAAGATTTAGTCCGCTGTTAAATGTTGCAGTGTGAACACAAACCGAACAAAGGAGCAACTGCAACATTGTATCATATTAATCCCTGAATCAGAACAAAGCAAACGAACTGAAGATGTGAAAACGCCCTGAAACACTGCAACAAAGTTTCAATATCTTTCAGTGACACAAGGCGTCACTTTTAAAGAGCAATACGGATGCGAGGACACACGCACAGGCTCAGAGGCAGATTATCACATTTAATTTACAATTAATGAGCGACTAATGTAGCCAGGATGTCTTCGGACAAAGCATCGATGCGGAGACACAGTGTTGTTGGACACCGGGATCATGTCCAACTTTTTTGCTTCTTTCTCCCCAATCATACATTCCACCATCTCTCTGGCAGCTGGTGAGCTCACGTCTTCAGTGATTGTGTGCGGTAGCCCCTTTCTCGCTATTCTGTAACCAGATATGAAGCCCGTAGTGCGTCATTTATAGACCAACACATGAATGAGACTGCAGTTGTTTTTGGCTGTTTTGTAACTCCTCCAATTTCGATATAAACAATGTAAGGGGCTTTTGACTTGCACTGGCATGCTTGGTGTTCAGGTGGCGACGTAAATAAGAGCTTCAGACTGTTAGCCAGAACCTCACTGCACACCACGCACTGTGGCTTTGGGGAATCTGCGTTGCCAATCCAAGTGAAGCCCAGACACACATACGTTTCATCATATTTCCTCTTTTTTTTCCCAGTCTGATGCTCACTCTCGTTTCCTCTTTTTCACCTTGACTCCGCGATGGGCCGATGTGCTCCCGATTTGTCTGTGCTGCACCTCTCCGTTCCCCTCGCCTCCGATTCCTCTCTCTCTCTCTGTCCCTCTCCTCTTTTACGACTGATAGCTTCAGATGTCCCACCTGACAGTTTTAAAATTAAAATTACATTTTTTTTAAATATTTAATATTGTTACACCATCAGACCGCCATTACACTTTTCCTCTCGCGCACCCCCTAGAGGCAGCTCGCGCACCCCCAGGGGTGCGCGAGCTGCCTCTAGGGGGTGCCTCTAGTGCCTCTAGTGCCTCTAGTGCGCACCCCACTTTGGGAATCCCTGATCTATGTTATCTGAATCCAAACGAACCCTTTAAAACACAAAAGTCACACAATAAACAAAGTGAGTGGCCGATGGAGGCAGCAGCAGCTCCGCTGTCCTGAGAGGTGGAATCAGAGTTCAGTGAAAGGAGTCGTGTGTTGGTGAGATCAGAGGCAGCAGCTTCAGTGTCTGACAGCAAGGTAAAGAGGTGGAAACATTCTCTACACAGCGGTCACGTGAACTGATGGAGATTCCTTCAGGAGTCTAGAATACGTCCTCAGCAGAACATTGCTTTGTTCCATCTACTGTAGTAGAACACTGACTACAGAGAAGAACCTCACACAGCCAACTCACGCTTTAGGGTAAAACAGAAAGTATATCAAAAAAGAAGTGATGCTTCATGGTGAAACTGATCCTTTTCCTCTTTGATTGTGGCAGCAGAGGGTTTTAGAAAGTGCGTTGGCGTAGGAGCGGCATCAGCCTCGTCACTCCTTTTCTCTCAAAGACGCCTCGGACCGTGGGAACATGTGTCTCTATTTTCTGAGGTTTTATGGACCAAATAAGGAGTGAATTACTGGAGACAGTAACCTGCAGACGAGCCGATAGTGGAGCAGGTAGTCGTTAGTTGAAGCCCAGTTATGGTTAACCCGAGAAATGTTGCTGAAAGTGACAAAATGTGTTTTACATGTTCATGACCAGGTCAGTTTCAGACGTTATTAAAGTGCAGACTTAACAGAAGAACAGCCTGTTAACGTTCACAAACATTAATAAGCGCAGAGTTTATTGCCTCTTAGAAAAAGTAATTTAATGAATAAACATTTCTATTCATAATAGCTCGTTATGATAGAGGAGTAAATACACCTGGTAACAACCTAAGAGTTGTTTTATTGTTACTTATTATGAACAATCTGTTCATGACCCATCAGGCACCGCACGGACAGTCTGACAGTAAGAAGTGCTGCAGTAGAAAGTTCATTTGTTCTCATGTCTCAAACATATTGTTATCCAGATGATAACTCATTAATTCATTCCTTATAAGTCACGTTTGTCCACACGTGCATCTTATCAGCACATTGTGTGCAGCAGCTTATAGTTCCTGAGGAGACGACGTGCTTTAGGGTTGTGAACACAACACTTGACGCACCTCTCAGGTCCGATGTCTGGGAAGCGATCTGTGACGATGAATCGTTCTTTATTGGAGATGGCTCCATCGCTGTCAACTGAACATTGACGTGTCAGTGTAGTTGTTGTGCAAAGAGTTCAAACATATTGGAACGTGTGTGTGTGCGTGCGTGTGTGTGTGTGTGCCCCTGATGTAAAGGCCTCTGTGTGTGTGTGTGTGTGTGTGTGTGTGTGTGTGTGTGTGTGTGTGTGTGTGTGTGTGTGTGTGTGTGTGTGTGCCCCTGATGTAAAGGCCTCTGTGTGTGTGTGTGTGTGTGTGTGTGTGTGTGTGTGTGTGTGTGTGTGTGTGCCCCTGATGTAAAGGCCTCTGTGTGTGTGTGTGTGTGTGTGTGTGTGTGTGTGTGTGTGTGTGTGTGTGTGTGTGTGTGTGTGCCCCTGATGTAAAGGCCTCTGAGTTCAGAAGCGGGCTGATTGTTCGCGCTGTGATGGGACGTTTCCACAGTTGGAAGCGGTATTGTTGAGGTATTGTTGCGGTATTGTTGCGGTTTCGTTGCGGTTTCGTTGCGGTTTCCCTGCGCTCGGCTTTGTCCCGGTGGGCCTGAGGTTCACACAGGTCGGACAAAAGGTTGGCGCTGAAATCAGCCCATCAGAATAAATGAGAACAACAGTATGTGTGTGTTTGTGGTTCTCATTATGAAGAACGTCTGTGTCATCAGCTCGTAGGAGAACCTGCTTTTTGCTCTGCTTTTAGTTGTAACTACCTCGTGCTTGGCCTTCATCCGGGCCTGCGGTTCATCGTTGGCTTATTAAGTAGCATTGTGGTCGTCCTCTTTGTTGGCTTCTGGTGGAAGAGGTGAAGAGGATATTGAGCTACCGGGTGCGTGGCCTTTGCTCAGCAGCCGGTGGGGGACAAACAGACCCCAACCGGCCTCATCAAAGACAACAAAGTCTGTTTTCTGTCATGTGTGCGGCGCTTTACGGAGAGGAGGGAGAGTCTAAAGATCTCTTCTGCAGTGCTGACACAGACATAGATACAAGCTCCGCCCCCTCCTCTGATCCATAGCACGTTATCTCTGTTTGGTGCAACATGCTTCAGATAAACAGTCTCAGACGTGAAGGAGGACACTGATCTGAACGGATCTGCCTGAAGAAAGCTCAGCCTGTTAAAAGACGATATATTCAGTCCAGTTCTGACTCAGCAGGAACCCCGAGAGACCTTCTGGCCTCGTCAGGGATTCGAGGATATAATTACGTGACCGATTTCAATCCACAAAGCTGGTTTTACTCTTATGAGGAGAACGAAAACTCGCTACTGATGAGTCCAGAATGTGGTTCCATGGAGCTCAGTCTGCACTCTCGACGTCTAAAGATGAAGTCTGTGTGTAAATCTTTGCGGTGCTGCTTTCTGAGCTGCAACGATTAATCGATCAGTCCTTCAAAATAAAGATGAATTCAGATTAAAACATCTGTTTATGGAGTTAAAATAGTGAAGATTCCAGGAACTCTTGACTTCAGTGGTGTTTCCTGTTTCTCGGTTAAACATGTCAGTCACATGGTATGTTTCTGCCCCCCCCACACACGTGACCTGGGTTTCCTCCTCACGTGGTTGTCTTCGTGTCTCTGATACAGGTTTGTACGGACTGGCTGAGTCCGACTTGGACAAAGTGTTCCGTCTTCCCACCACCACCTTCATCGGAGGCAGCGAGAGCTCTTTGCCTCTCAGGGAGATCGTCCGACGCCTGGAGGTAAAACCACGCCCTGACAGCATTCCTCCAGCGATGATGACTTCACCTGTTCAGACAGAAGTTTAGATTGCTTCAGTTCATAATATTAATGGATAGAATAACCCGAACTAACCCCAAACCACCCGGAATGACCTCAAATGACAAGAAAACGTCTTTCATTTCAATTACATTCGATTCAACTTAATGTACTTTACAGCTTACAGGATATTCAACCTTTTGTTTCCTTATAATACATTTCATACTTGACTTGTTTCTTGACAGGGTTTGTATGAAGACAATAAAGTAGCTTATGAATATGAGATACGAGTTTATAGATCATAATGATCCCTCCTCGTCATACAGTCTATGTGCACATCTGTGAGTTACACTCTCGTCTTTTTGACTCAGTTCATTTTGTTAGTGCGCCCCCTGGTGTTCAGGAGAACAATGCAGAGCGTATAAGCGCCTCCGTTCACGCTCCGCAGTGTAAACATTGGTGAAGCCCAGAAGTTAGTTCTCATGTCACATCCTGCACGAGGCCGATACGCACAGCTTCAAGATGAGTTCACCCTTCTCTCTCGTCCAGATGTCCTACTGTCAGCACATCGGAGTGGAGTTCATGTTCATCAACGACATGGAGCAGTGCCAGTGGATCAGATGCAGGTTTGAGACACCGGGAGTCATGCGCTTCAGTCTGGAGGAGAAGAGGACTCTTCTGGCCAGGATGATCCGGTCCACAAGGTCGGTCTGAGTTCTGCACATTTGCTCATCACATCGTGGATGTTGTGAGACACAATGTGAAGCAGCAGCTGTTCACAGGTTCGAGGAGTTCCTCCAGAGGAAGTGGTCCTCTGAGAAACGCTTCGGTCTGGAGGGTTGCGAGTCGCTCATCCCGGCCCTGAAGACCATCATCGACGAGTCCAGCCAGAGCGGAGTGGAGCGTGTGATCATGGGGATGCCTCACAGGTCACCTGGTTACATCACTGTCATTCATGGTGCTGTTAGATGACAGCAGTCAGACTGCAGGTTCAAGAGCAAACTCTTTTTGAGCGCGTTGAAATGAATGATAATGATATCAATGATCTTATTTCAAAAAGATGCTGACCTTTGGACGTAATGCTCTGGAGTTCTAGGGAACGTCTCTTGTACTAACATGAAATGTGCTCCTCCGTCTCCAGAGGGAGGCTCAACGTTCTGGCCAACGTCATCCGGAAGGATCTCGAACAAATCTTCTGCCAGTTCGACTCTAAGCTGGAAGCGGCCGACGAGGTTTGAACATGAGCCGCTGACAGCAGAGCGACCTGTGATTAAAGCCGTTTGCGTGTTGATTGTTTCATCAATTATTTGTTTAGACTGTAAAAATTCAGAAAATTGGAATAAATATCCGTCCCAGTTTCTCAGAGCCTCGGGGGTATTTTAAATACACTTAAGATGAGAAGATCATTACCGCTCCTAATACATGACGAGAGCAGCCAATTAGCATAGCTTAGCATAAAGACTAGAAACAGCTGGCCTGGCTTTCTACGACGTCTTGTTTTCACGCTTTGGTTGGTGCATTGATTTAAACAAAGAGATTGAAGACGTCAAACAGTGAGATTCAGAGCAGCTGTTTGATGGATGTGTTACCTTTGGACACAGCCAAGCCAGCTGTTTCCCCCTGAAACAGTCTTTAATGCTAAGCTAAGCTAACCAGCTGTAGCTTCATATTATTCTATATTGAACTCTTGACAATAAAGCAAATAACCATATTTTCCAAAATGTCGAAATTGCTTGTTTTGACCGACCAACAGACCAAAACCCAACGATACTCAATTTAAAACGACTAAAGAGAGTAAAGCAGCGAATCGTCACGCTTGAGAAGCTGCAAACGTTTTGGGGTTTTGCTTCATAAGTCACCGAAATGATTGACCGACAATTCACGTTGTGTTGAAGACGAATCGATGTTCCAAACAGATGACGTGTCTGCCTCAGTGTGACGGCTTTGATTCTCTTCTGACTTCTCTGCTCTCAGGGTTCTGGCGATGTGAAGTATCACTTGGGGACGTACAACAAGAGGATGAACCGGGTCAGCGAGCGGGAGATCACCATGTCGCTCATGGCGAACCCGTCCCACCTGGAGGCCGTAGACCCGGTGGTTCAGGGGAAAACCAAAGCCGAGCAGTTCTACTGCGGAGACACGGAGGGCAAGAGGGTACGCTGGCTTTCACGCAAACGTACGGAGGGAGAAAGGCCCCTTTGCTCGTGTTTCTGACATTGTTGTACCTGACGATTGATGTCACAGGTGATGTCCGTCCTGCTTCACGGTGACGCTGCGTTTGCAGGTCAGGGTATCGTGTACGAGACGTTCCACCTGTCTGACCTGCCGTCCTACAGCACACATGGCACCATACACGTGGTGGTCAACAACCAGGTACGTCTGTCAGCGTTAAAGTGGGACAAACGGGTCAAGATGTTGAATATAAAACCAGTTTAGCTACATTCTGAAGAGTGAAGCCGATGCTTCACGTGTTAAAGCTGCATTCTCTCTAGTGTCCACCAGGGGGCGACTCCTCTGGTTGTATAGAAGTCTATAGAAAATGACTCTACTTCTCTCTTGATTTATTCCCTCAGTAAACATTGTAAACATGAGTTTATGTCTCAATCTCTAGTTTCAAGTCTTCTTCAATACAGCATGATGTTCATTTAGTACATTATGGTCCATTTAGAGTCACACAGACCATAAAGCAGGGGATGCTTTAGGGCGGGGCTACTGTGATTGACAGGTCGCTACGTCACTCCTCCTCAGTCCAGATATGGTCACTTCCTGTTCACCGGTTGCAAAAAAACAACACGGTGACCACCGTAAAAGATGGCGATGGTGAATTTGCCGAACTCTAAGCTTCAAAACATCCGTCCACAAACCAACGGGTGACGTCCCGATGACCACGTCCCCTTCTTACACCGTCGATGGAGGAAACGCCCCCATTCATCACGTTATTTGGGTTTTTTATTGATCCGCAGCCTGAAGCGATGAAAAGAGAGCAGATGTAGCCGGTTCGAGTGTGTTTGATGAATGAATTCATCCTCTCATCCACACAGATCGGGTTCACCACGGATCCCAGGATGGCGCGTTCGTCTCCGTATCCCACGGACGTGGCGCGCGTCGTCAACGCTCCCATCTTCCACGTCAACGCAGACGACCCGGAGGCTGTGATGTACGTGTGCAAAGTGGCAGCGCAGTGGAGGAACAGCTTCCATAAAGATGTAGTGGTAGACCTGGTGAGTCCACAGGGGGGGTAGACCTGGTGAGTCCACAGGGGGGGGGTAGACCTGGTGAGTCCACAGGAGGGGTAGACCTGGTGAGTCCACAGGGGGGGTAGACCTGGTGAGTCCACAGGGGGGGGGGGTAGACCTGGTGAGTCCACAGGAGGGGTAGACCTGGTGAGTCCACAGGGGGGGTAGACCTGGTGAGTCCACAGGGGGGGGGGGGTAGACCTGGTGAGTCCACAGGGGGGGTAGACCTGGTGAGTCCACAGGGGGGGGGTAGACCTGGTGAGTCCACAGGGGGGGGGTAGACCTGGTGAGTCCACAGGGG
The DNA here is from genome assembly GCF_949748355.1 of Melanostigma gelatinosum. Taxonomy (NCBI): domain Eukaryota; kingdom Metazoa; phylum Chordata; class Actinopteri; order Perciformes; family Zoarcidae; genus Melanostigma; species Melanostigma gelatinosum. The sequence goes on along the minus strand of NC_136651.1, from coordinate 1,374,988 downwards.
GGGTAGACCTGGTGAGTCCACAGGGGGGGTAGACCTGGTGAGTCCACAGGGGGGGGGGGGTAGACCTGGTGAGTCCACGGGAGGGGGGTAGACCTGGTGAGTCCACGGGAGGGGGGTAGACCTGGTGAGTCCACAGGGGGGGGGTAGACCTGGTGAGTCCACAGGGGGGGGGTAGACCTGGTGAGTCCACAGGGGGGGTAGACCTGGTGAGTCCACAGGGGGGGGGTAGACCTGGTGAGTCCACAGGAGGGGTAGACCTGGTGAGTCCACAGGAGGGGTAGACCTGGTGAGTCCACAGGGGGGGTAGACCTGGTGAGTCCACAGGGGGGGGGGGGTAGACCTGGTGAGTCCACAGGAGGGGTAGACCTGGTGAGTCCACAGGGGGGGTAGACCTGGTGAGTCCACAGGGGGGGGGGGTAGACCTGGTGAGTCCACAGGGGGGGTAGACCTGGTGAGTCCACAGGGGGGGTAGACCTGGTGAGTCCACAGGGGGGGGTAGACCTGGTGAGTCCACAGGGGGGGGGGGTAGACCTGGTGAGTCCACGGGAGGGGGGTAGACCTGGTGAGTCCACGGGAGGGGGGTAGACCTGGTGAGTCCACAGGGGGGGGTAGACCTGGGCTGAAGACAGAATGTACTGCCAAGAACCAAGAAGACCAAAGAAATAACCTCCACAATGCGGAGAAGGGACTGTGAATAAGTGTGAACTCATATCTCATAGTCATGGATATAGATAAGATAAGAGATAAGTTAAATGTTTATAACGATACAAAGGTTGAATATCCTGTAAACTTTGATTTGACTAAAAACATTGACTCAAATGTAGATTTTGAACACGTCCTGTTTCTAAAGCGTCTTTGTAAAGTCAGACATGTCGATAATCTTTTATTCGTGAATTGTTTGTGACAGTCACGTCTGAAGAGCTCTGATCAAACACGCAGTGAGCGGCTAGTTTTAAACACAGATTAACACAGAAGTGGACGTATGTTTGTCATGATAACCGATGAAAACACTGGATTGTGTTCAGAGGAGCGATGACTAAACTCTCCTCCTCACGCTCAGGTGTCTTACAGACGCAACGGCCACAACGAGATAGACGAGCCGATGTTCACGCAGCCGCTGATGTACAAGCAGATCAAGAAGCAGAAGGGAGTCCTGCAGAAGTTTGCCGAAAAAGTCATCGCCGAGGGCGTCGTCACGACAGCAGCGTACGAGGTGAAGATGCTGAGCGTGAACACTGCAGGAGGAGATGTAACATCTAAAATGTGTCTCCAAATGACTCGACTTGTGTCGTATATTTAGTTGCGTTGTGTTCTTACATTATTCCAGATGTTTCCAACGACGCTCACAGAAACCTGTAGTTTAATTACTGTTCGGGTTTCATTCAGTCGTGTCCGCTTCGTGCAGCGACTTTACATCTGAACACCTTTATTAGATCCGTGTGGTGTTCGTCAGCCGTCTGGATTAAGATGTCAGAGAAACAAGGTGAGCTAACGTTAGCGTTAGCTCGTCTCTCAACCCTTCCAGGACGTCCCGCGTCCTCCGAACAGCGGTTTAAATCAGCGGGCGAGGAGGAGACCTCTGCGGTACAAAACATTCTGAAACATGAACACTGAAGTTATCTGCAATGAAGACAAGACGACGATCCCACGCTGCTCCACCACGGCACCAACATATGTCTGCTGACGTCATTTTAAAGCAGTTCATTCTGTCGACTGTAAGAGAAATGAGGTGCCGTGTGGGAAACTCCATCAAACCCCGTCAGTGTGGGGAGCTTTGTATGAGCTCATCTTTCTCTTTCAGGAGGAAGTAGCGCGGTACGACAGAATATGCGAGGAGGCTTACGCTCGCTCCAAAGACGAGAAGATCCTTCACATCAAGCACTGGCTGGACTCGCCGTGGCCCGGTGAGGAGTCCTGTTCTTTACCCGTCTGACCTTTGACTCCCAGTCCGTGGTCTGAGCTGTGGTGTCTGTCCGTAGGCTTCTTCACAGCGGAGGGACAGCCCAAGAGCATGAGCTGCCCCCCCACTGGCATCAGTGAAGAAGAGCTCGGCCATATTGGAACCATCGCCGCTTCTGTCCCCGCGGAGGACTTCACCGTCCACGGAGGTACCGACCGCTCTCCTCCTCCGTCTTCACACCGGCAACCTCCAAAGGTGTCTCTTCTGATCTGCGTTTGCGTGCGTTTCAGGTTTGAGTCGTGTCCTAAAAGGCCGTGCGCTGATGGTGAAGCAGCGAGTGTGCGACTGGGCTCTCGGGGAATATATGGCCTTTGGCTCTCTGCTCAAAGACGGGATCCACGTTCGCCTCAGCGGACAGGATGTAGAGAGGGGAACGTTCAGGTAACGCAGACGGGAACCAGGAAGTGCATCGTTTCTCCAAACGGGGGTCCGAGTAGGTCCTCGAACAGACGTCTCGCTTCGTCTCTGGTGTCATATTTATCAATAAATGTCGTGAAAAAGCTTTTAAAATGCATTTTAGTGACGATTGCAAGTGACAAATAATTGTCTTGTGATTTTAGAGACCCCTGAAATTTAGCTATTGAGGCTTTCAAGAGGTCTCAGACCCCCCCGTGTTTCACACACTGGTTTAACTGGACGAGCTGGTTCACACCCATCAGCTACAGGAAGACACGGGTGAACATACTGGATGAAATGGAGTTCTTTCTCTCGGTAATTAGAAACGGATTAATGCTCTTTTTGTTGACACCGTTTTGCCTAATTATTCCTTTATTACGGGGCGATTGCACTGAAATCCCAGTTTAACCCTCTGAACCCCAAAACCAGACGGTCCAACGATTCCTTCAGAAAACGAAGCTTCAAATTGTGACATTTCATCAACGATGTTTTATTTAAAATAAACTGTTTGCTCTAAAAAGATCCTGTAAAACAAGTTAGAAATGATGGAAGAACTGTTCTGTTCCAGAGAGGAAGTGAAGTTAAGACCACAGAGAGCGAAATGTTCTCCCAGTTTGTTTCCTGTGATTGTGCTCCACAGCCATCGGCATCATGTTCTTCACGACCAGAACGTTGACAAGAGGATCTGCATCCCGATGAACTACGTCTCCCCCGATCAAGCTGCGTACACCGTCTGCAACAGCTCTCTGTCGGAGTACGGAGTGCTGGGTGAGCTTTTAAAGAGCTTCACCTGTGAATGAGTGAACACAGAAACTCAGACCCTGAAGGACAAAGATGTTCTTCAAGATTGTAGTTTTTTTGATGCACGAAGAGTGAAGAAAGCCAGACGTCCAGCTGGAGAAGGAGCTCTGTCAATGTTGTGTTTCGTTCTCTCTGTTCTCCGTCTGCAGGCTTTGAACTGGGCTTCGCCATGGCCAGTCCCAGCGCTCTGGTTCTGTGGGAGGCCCAGTTTGGAGACTTTCACAACACGGCTCAGTGCATCATCGACCAGTTCATCAGCTCCGGTCAGGCCAAGTGGGTCCGACAGAACGGCATCGTGCTGCTGCTTCCTCACGGCATGGAGGGAATGGTGCGAGCTAGGAAACCAGAAGTGTCCTTGATGCTGAACTACACTCTGTTACAAATACACAACTGATCTCTCTCTCTCTCTCTCTCTCTCTCTCTCTCTCTCTCTCTCTCTCTCTCTCTCTCTCTCTCTCTCTCTCTCCCCCTCTCCCTCTCTCTCTCTCTCTCTCTCAGGGTCCGGAGCACTCGTCTGCTCGCCCTGAAAGGTTTCTGCAGATGTGCAACGACGATCCTGATGTTTTCCCCGTGAGTTTGTGTCAGAAACGTTGATATTATTTGATAATATTTGAGTTTCCTGAGCACGCTGATGAGAAAATGCAACCCGCTGTATCCATAGCGACACGATACTTCCTGTTGACATCCTACAGAGCGTCATAGAACCCGTAGATCTCAGAATAGACTTCTAGCATCGAGTCAATAGCAGGAAAAATAGTCGGCGAACCACAGAAATGTGCAGAGACGGATTAAGAAGGAATCAGAACCACAGAGTCCACCTCCTCTGGTCCACCAGAGTCCTGATCTCTGTCCTGATGTCCACCTCTGTGAAGACTCAAGAGTCACCGACCTGCTGCTGCTTTCATCCGTCTCGTTCTGCTGCGACCAGACGTCAGACAGCAGGATGCATGAGCATGCTTCATGCATCTGGATTTGTGTTTCCTGTCTGTTTCTGTTGGGTGAGCCTCTGGACAGCAGCGTGATCTTGTTCTGTGTGTTGTGTCGTTCCTTAAAGTGCTTCTTTGTGTTTTGTCAGAAACTGTCGGAGGACTTTTCGGTGCGTCAGCTGTACGACTGTAACTGGATCGTCGTCAACTGCTCGACTCCCGCAAACTACTTCCACGTCCTCCGCAGGCAGATCCTGCAGCCCTTCAGGAAGCCCGTGAGTAGAGAGGAGAGGAATCAAAGCTCCACGTGATGTGCTTCAAGGACACTCAGCTCGTTTCCTTGTCTCCTCAGCTGATCGTGTTCACTCCCAAGTCGCTGCTGCGCCACCCGGAGGCCAAGTCCAGCTTTGACGACATGCTTCCAGGTAGAGGCGTGCGACGCTCTTCTCCTCTCAAACGCGCTCGCTCTCTCACTGCGTCGTGTTTGTTTCTCTGCAGCGACTCACTTCAAGCGTTTGATCCCAGACGACGGCGCTGCAGCCGCCGACCCGCAGCGGGTGAAGAGAGTCGTCTTCTGCTCCGGGAAGATCTACTACGAGCTGATCAGAGAGCGCGGCAGCAGAGGCCGGGACCAGGACGTGGCCGTGGTCCGCGTGGAACAGGTGAGAGAAGAGCTTCAGCGTCCTGGAGGCTGAAGCTCTTCAGTCACAAAGACGGTAACCAGGCAGAGTCTCCACATTCACACTCTGCTCGTAGAAATACCGCTCAAGAATACACACCGTCCACATGGCAGCTGTGCTGAGAGATATTTAGTTCATGTTTTGGAAAAATATAATTTGAAGATAGTCCAAATAAAGACGACAAATGATTTCTCGTGACGATGAAACTATTAAAACACTTAAACATTTACATTCTACATTTAGAATTCTTTTGGATCGATATGTTTAGAGTTTATTTCAGGAAGACTTTTCTTTTTATTCTGACAAATTCAAGACTTTTACTTTAGTTTATTGACTTTCATGAGCTTTTAGCTGAGGTTGCACATATTTTAGGGACTTGAAGCATTTGAAAGAACAGGATACACGTTAATATTCAGTGAGACGCCCACGCTCAGCTGATATCATTCATCAGGATGAACATCCATAAATCATCTTCATAGAAGGAAGATGCTTCTTATTACTGCAGAACTTCACTGAGAATCATCACCTCTTCTTCAGTATCAAAGTGATCCACTCATAGTCGTCTGTAGACCAATAGTGGATCATAGATAGTTCTGCAGATCATGTGAGCTTCAAGCTGTTGCGTCTCATCACCTCTGTCTCCGTGCTCTCAGCTCTCGCCGTTCCCGTTCGATCTGGTGAAAGCGGAGACGGATCGATACCTGAACGCTGACCTGGTCTGGTGCCAGGAAGAGCACAAGAACCAGGGCTACTACGACTACGTCAAGCCCCGCCTCCGCACCACCATCGGCCACACGCGGCCCGTCTGGTGAGGCCAGAACACAAACCTTAGAACATACAGAATGTGTGTGTGTATATATATATTATTATACATGTTATTCCTGTGTGTGTGTGTGTGTGTGTGTAGGTATGCCGGTCGTGACCCTGCAGCCGCTCCAGCGACCGGGAACAAAGCGACTCACCTGGCGGAGCTGCAGCGTTTCCTGGACACGGCCTTCGATCTGGAGGCGTTCTCAGGGAAAGAGTAGCCGCAGGTTTCACACCTGCTCGTGTTTCTGATTCACACATCGTTAAAACGACGCACGATGAAAATAACGCACGATGACAATGACGCACGATGAAAATAACGCACGATGAAAATAACACCGTTACCGTGATGCCCGTGTGTTCACAGAGATGCTGTTAAGTTTCACCTGCATTAAATGTAGGAATTTATACAAAATAAAATTGAATAATGAGACTTTTATCTTAATTTTAGCTTTGCTTTCATTTAAAAAATAATGTCATAATGATAATAATATTAATAATAATAATAATAATGATGCACATCCAGAATCTCCCAGAATCACCTGCTGAACACACGTTTGAATCATTTGTTGATCCGCGGTAGAATTTCCTGGAAATGTATTTCAGTTGAAGGACAATCCGAGGAAACCTCGACTACGTTTACATGCCCACTAATATTCCACTATTATTCAGACGATGTTCAGAATTTAATATGGTTCAAACGTCATATTCTGAATCCTCTCGTGCATATTTATTTTTAAATAGGCTGGAAAACAAGCGAATTCTTGGCTAAGATCACTCTGTTATCAGTCGGTTAGCTTAGCTTAGCATAAAGACTGGAAACGGAAACTCAAAAACTTTTTATTGAATCCATTGAAATCCTAAAGTGTGAAAATGACACTTTATGCTTTTAACAGGGCTACGTGTCAGGCTAGCTTTATGCTAAGCTAAGCTAACTAGCTGCATATTTAGCAGTGAAAGCAAATCGGTGCATTTCACCCAGAATGTGAAACTCCTTTAAACTGGGATTGATTTGTCTGCGATATTATTTTTTGGGATTATTTGAAATGATTGAGCCGAGGTTCACGATATTTTATTATGTTTGTGAGTCATGCAGCTTATCTTCATCACACCTATTTATTTGCTCCTCCTCTTCCTCCGGCCTTCATCATGTAAACTGTCAGTTTGTGCTAAAAGTAACAGATTACTTTCCAATGACGACGTCGCGTCTGGAACGAAGGAGACTCCTGAGACACAGCTGAAGGATGCATTTATGTTCATAAGTTGTATGTTTTGGATAAAGATTGTAGTTCCTGGTGAACAGTTTGTGTCCTTGTTTGAGGTACTACTGCTCTTAAGTACAAGTACAAGTACTTTCCATTTGCTGCTACTTTATACTTCACTACATCTCAGAGGGAAATATTGAACTTTTTACTGCACTACATGTATTTAATAACTTACGTTCTGTTGCAGGTTACATTTTACAATATAAAAATATAATCAACTAATATACTATGATGTATTATTATAGATTATACTACCTAGCAGTACATCAAGTAAAGTGATGAGCACATTATTGCATCAATAATTATAATACAATATATATTATTCTGCATAATGAGTACTTTCACTTGTGTTCACTTTAAAGTATATCCTGATGCTGGTACTTTGGTACTTTAATACGAGTTTTAATGCAAGTTATTTAAACACGGTGGCATTAGTACTGCGAAGAGAAAGATCTGCTTCCTCCACTGTTGGAGACGTTGACTTTAGGCTTTAGGCAAAAATAAACAAATGTTTGGACTCAAACTAAAATAATTAGTGGTGCTGGATCTTTGAACGTCGCCGTGTGTTCGGGACGTTTCTGGCCGTCAACCGTAGACTGAATATGAGGACACGTTGGTTTGTGGTCGTTTTAAAGCTTCAAGTTTGGCAATTTGGTCGTCGCCATCTTTTTTTTTGCAACCAGTGAACAGGAAGTGACCATATATAGACTGAGGAGGAGTGACGTAGAACATGTATGAACATCATGCTGTAGTGAAGAAGACTTGAAACTAGAGATTGAGACATAAACTCATGTTTACAATGTTTACTGAGGGAATAAATCAAGAGAGAAGTAGAGTCATTTTCTATAGACTTCTATACAACCAGAGGAGTCGCCCCCTGGTGGCCACTAGAGAGAATGCAGCTTTAACACGTGAAGCTTTGGCTTCTCTCTTCAGAATCAGAGGTTGCCGTCTACTTTCATCTTTTGTCCAACTTTGAATGTTGCGTTTACAAATCATACTAATTGAGCCTTTCACTCGCCGCCATTAAAACGCCTTTAAAAGTTATTTGAAAGTGTTTTTCCGAACACTCAGCAGCAGCTGACTGACTCTCAACTCTCAGACTTGTGAGCTCTTAAACTCTGTATTAATCTTCTCTCAGACTAAAATCTTTGGAGTTTATTTTGAGGAGACCTCGGTCAGTTAGGAGTGAACCTCGGGGAAATAATCAAAGCACAAAAACTAAATAAAATGAAAAACAAACTTGATCCTTCGTCACATTTCCTGTTTATCGCTACGCTCTCAACGATCAAATGAACGTACAAATGGAAAAAGACAATCCTCTTACAACCATTCAAATGAAGCAGCAACGTCTTCATTTCTGTAGTGAAACACTCCGGTTAGATTTTAGTGCAAATTCAGACGCAGACTCGTGGACTTGACTCCTCACAGCTGACTCCTGGAGGGTCTGGTGTTGTGCCCGATGAACTGGAACAGGTCCACATGCGACCTGCCGGACTCCTGCTGAACAGCGCAGTAGTCCTCCAGGAGTCCGTACAGTTTCCCTGAGACGGAGAGCAAAGTCAGAAAGGAGCAAGCCAACATTTTAAAGACGTCTCGTGTCCTGAAAATCTCACCGACTGTCGTTCTCTGGGTGACCAGCAGGTGGTGCGTCCGCTCCAGACCCAGCTTCAGCTCCTCATCCTCGAAGGTGAAGAAGGCCAATCCCCTCTTGGCCCTCGCTGCCGCCATCAGCTGGATCACAGCTGCACGTCGGAGGGGAAACAGCTCAAGCCTCAAGGAGTCTCGATCACATAACAATACACCAGCGGAGTGTCGACGCACCTTTGAGCTGAGGGTCTCCGTTGAACGCTCCGCAGCCCCACTTCCCCGTCGCGATGTCGGGCTCGTTGTGGCCGTGACCCTTAAATCCACAGAATGCCTTCAGGGACACCAGAACAATCACGTGAAAATGACAACCACCAAATAAAGACGATACAGAGTCTGAATGTGAGATTTGATGTCAAGAACAGAATAAAAACCAGTCTCATCCAGTTCATAATTAATCATAATTATCGATCCCACACACTGTGGATTAATCCGCCGCTGAAAATAGTCCCAAACAAATGCACTATTCCCTCCCGTTTGTTTGATTAAGAACTACAGGGATCAGCTGTTTCAGGAGATTGATGAGACATTTTATATGTTTGTGTTTTCATCTCGAGAAAAATCCTCAAATAAAAAAAAATCTAAAATAAGTTCAAAGAAATTTGAGTTTGACATGTAAATATATGAATACGGATAAATCACCTTGTTGAGGTCGCGTGTGACGGCGGTCATCGTGTACTGGTCTCTGCTCTGTTTGAAGTTCACGGCATCGATGGCTAAGATCCGCCTCTTCAGCCGAGCCCACTCGTCTCTGTGACGACGGACGATGATGAGAAACACACACACACACACACTCACACACTCTCACACACTCTCACACACTCACACACTCACACACTCACACACTCACACACTCGGATGTATGAGAGGCGGAGAGAGCAGTCGTACCTGTGCAGGCGCTCCTCATGAGGGCCGGCCCACTCGAAGCTGTCCCCGAAACCTGAGTACCGGCTGAACTGTTGAGAGCCTGAAGACAGAGGAGCAGAGGAACCACCATCAGGAACCACCATAGGAACCGCCATCAGGAACCACCATAGGAACCACCATAGGAACCACCATCAGGAACCGCCATAGGAACCGCCATCAGGAACCACCATAGGAACTGCCATCAGGAACCACCATAGGAACCGCCATCAGGAACCACCATAGGAACCACCATCAGGAACCACCATAGGAACCACCATAGGAACCACCATCAGGAACCGCCATAGGAACCGCCATCAGGAACCACCATAGGAACTGCCATCAGGAACCACCATAGGAACCGCCATCAGGAACCACCATAGGAACCGCCATCAGGAACCACCATAGGAACCGCCATCAGGAACCACCATAGGAACCACCATCAGGAACCACCATAGGAACCGCCATCAGGAACCACCATAGGAACCACCATCAGGAACCACCATAGGAACCACCATCAGGAACCGCCATAGGAACCGCCATCAGGAACCACCATAGGAACCACCATCAGGAACCGCCATCAGGAACCACCATAGGAACCGCCATCAGCAACCGCCATCAGCAACCGCCATCAGGAACCACCATCAGGAACCACCATAGGAACCACCATCAGGAACCGCCATAGGAACCACCATAGGAACCGCCATCAGGAACCGCCATAGGAACCGCCATCAGGAACCACCATCAGGAACCGCCATAGAAACCGCCATCAGGAACCACCATAGAAACCGCCATAGGAACCGCCATCAGGAACCACCATCAGGAACCACCATCAGGAACCACCATAGGAACCGCCATAGGAACCGCCATCAGGAACCACCATAGAAACTGCCATCAGGAACCACCATAGGAACCGCCATCAGGAACCACCATAGGAACCGCCATCAGGAACCACCATAGGAACCACCATCAGGAACCACCATCAGGAACCGCCATCAGGAACCACCATAGGAACCACCATCAGGAACCGCCATAGGAACCGCCATCAGGAACCACCATAGGAACCACCATCAGGAACCACCATAGGAACCGCCATCAGGAACCACCATAGGAACCACCATAGGAACCGCCATCAGCAACCGCCATCAGCAACCACCATCAGGAACCACCATAGGAACCACCATCAGGAACCGCCATAGGAACCACCATAGGAACCGCCATCAGGAACCGCCATAGGAACCGCCATCAGGAACCACCATCAGGAACCACCATAGAAACCGCCATCAGGAACCACCATAGAAACCGCCATAGGAACCGCCATCAGGAACCACCATCAGGAACCACCATCAGGAACCACCATCAGGAACCACCATCAGGAACCGCCATAGGAACCGCCATAGGAACCACCATCAGGAACCACCATAGGAACCACCATCAGGAACCACCATAGGAACCGCCATCAGGAACCACCATAGGAACCACCATCAGGAACCGCCATAGGAACCGCCATCAGGAACCACCATAGGAACCGCCATAGGAACCACCATCAGGAACCACCATAGGAACCGCCATAGGAACCGCCATAGGAACCGCCATAGGAACCGCCATCAGGAACCACCATAGGAACCACCATAGGAACCACCATCAGGAACCACCATCAGGAACCACCATAGGAACCGCCATAGGAACCACCATCAGGAACCACCATAGGAACCACCATAGAAACCGCCATAGGAACCGCAATCAGGAACCGCCATAGGAACCATCATCAGCACTTCCTGTCTGAGACTCACTGCTCATTGGTTCCTCAGTAAATATTTAAAAACACAAATAGTTTCTTGTTTTATTAGATGAGAAGATGGTTATAGTATCCACAAATTCTCCCACAAAGTGAATTCCCAAATTCATTCATATAAAACTCGATTTATTATATTTAACATTTTTTATTTTATAACTCGTGTTGTTTTTCTTGTTTTTCTTGAATAGTTTTTTTTACCAGTTGGTTGTTTTTTCTACTTATTTTGTTGTCGTCTTGTCACTTTTGTTGTTGTATTTTTCGAGTTTAATTAAATTTTTTTATTTCCTCTTTTGGGGGTTTGTTGTTCTTCTGTATGTGTTGAGAGGAGCTCTGTGGTTTCATTCCTCTCACGTTTCTATTTGTCATAAATATGTGCAAATAGAATATATATAAATGAATATTTTGTCCAACAGTCTACAATATAAAGACAATTCACGATGATATAAAACCGAGAAGTGGAACATTCTCACATTAGAGACGCTTCAACCAGAGACATGAATCCACCGCGACTGATCGGCGGATTACTCCACAACTGTGGACGTAACGAAGATGAAAGTATGATTGAAATGTCTGCTGATCCACAGCAATGAACACGTTGCTGGACCGATGGCGTCTACCTGTAACGATCAGACACTCGTTGTCAGCGAGCTCCTCGGTGAAGAGTCGAGACACGATCAGCTCTGGATTCATGAGGAACAGGATCTCCTCCTGCACCAGACCAGAACCCAGAACCCCTCCACCGATCCTGCTGCAGGCAAAGTCCACCTGCACACACACGCACACACACACACACACACGCAGTGTAAAAACTAGATCTGTGGACTGGTACAGCTGGGTTCTGTCGGTTCTCACCTGGAGTAAACCGGTCCCTTCGGTCTCGATGGTTCCGCGTGACGTGACGTGAAGTTCACGCATCGTCTCTTTGCAGCTGCCACAACAGAAAGAAGAGTTCCATTTTACACTCGTGTGCTTCTGACACAGATTAGACCATCGTACATGTTTTTCCCACAATAAGGTCCCATAGCGGCCCACTGACAAGTTTTGTATCATTATTATCATTATTATTATTGTTATTATGGTTATCATCATCATCACATTCTCCAGTTGGGCATATCCGTGAGGCAGCGCCTCTCAAACGTCACCAGTCCTTTTGGTTTTGTGTCTGCAGAGAACACAAACAGTCACACAGTCACAGATCTTCATCAGGAGGAGGAGGAGGAGGAGGAGGAGGAGGAGGAGGAGCTTCCACTCACCATCGGCGGTGACCACGCTGAAGTAATGCAGGACGGCTCTCAGCTTCTCTTTCTTGCGTTGGGACCAGTGTTCCAGCAGCCTGCAGTCAGAGCGCAGTGGAGCGTGAACACACGGAGGATTGTTTGATGACTGAACAGTATTTCGGCGGTTGTGTCTGACGGTCGTGCTCTGACTTGGTGAAGTTGATGGAGGGAAAGCCGTGGTACTCGGCGTTGGGGCCGGTGGCGTTGCGGTGAGGGAAGGTGCAGAAGAAAGCGTTGGCGAGGAGGCAGGAGATCTGAACTTGTGACAGAGTGATGGACGCAGAGTGGCCCCTCTTAAGCAGCGGGATGGCCTGAAGTAATCATGAAATATCATTTTACATTTAGGATTCTTTATGAATTAAATACAGAATCTAGGGGGTGAAAAAACTTTCGAATATTATATTTTATGGGATTTGTATTTTAAATGTGCCTATTTGTCTTTAAGGTGCAAATTCAGTGTTTCACCCCAAGCAGATGATTCATGATGCATTAATATACAGATGTTTATTCTGAATGAATTATTGGGGTTTAAGGGAACGCAGCTTTACCTTCTTCACATGTTCAGGGAGACTCAAAGCCAACGCCGCCATCTTTGGAAACAGGCTGGCGAAATAGTTCTCTGCTTTCGGGACAATCTGGAAATGAAATAATGAGATTTCTCATCGTTCTAGAGTTTAAAACCTAAACGTGGAGACGGAATGATTTAGAGACACGACCTCGGACCTTCACAAAGCTGGAGAGCGCCTCAAAGGACCACTGGTCTTTATATTTGGGGTTATATTTAAAGATGGCGTCCTGTGAGGGAGACAAACAGAAAGAGGTTCATCGTAGGAACTGCTTTCGTGTTTTGATGCATAAAGTTCACCAGAAACACAGAAAGAGAAGAACGTGTGTCACTTTAAATAATATCACCATCAAACGTCATCGTTTACTTTCATTGAGACTCGTTTTGTAAGTTTTATGTTTGAAAAATGCAAATGAGTCGTTATCTACAGACAAAGTAGTAAAATAAAAGTTTTCTTTCCTCTCGGCTGAAAGAAGACGAGTTATGGAAGAAAAATGGAGCAAAATCTGTGCATGAGACGGTTTCACCTTCACATCAGTGACGCTCGCCGTCTTCTTCTTGGCCAGAGCGCTCAGCTGCTTGGAGATCACATCCCACCTCCTCGTCTGGGTCGGTTGCTGCCGACAGAAACAGATCCACTCAGTAACTCATCAGATGTTCTTGTGTTGATATAATTCATCGTTTCCTTGGTTGGATAATCAACCTGTAGCTCCCTGAACACGTGCACATTATATCTTTTCTTTAGCTAAAGCAGCACCGATGTGAGATCAACATCCACCGGGTGGATAGCCTCAAACGCACCGATGTGAGATCAACATCCACCGGGTGGATAGCCTCAAACGCACCGATGTGAGATCAACATCCACCGGGTGGATAGCCTCAAACGCACCGATGTGAGATCAACATCCACCGGGTGGATAGCCTCAAACGCACCGATGTGAGATCAACATCCACCGGGTGGATAGCCTCAAACGCACCTTCATAACTGCAGACGTGACCACCATGAAGCTCCACAGTGAACACGGCATTTTCACAACGTTGCTCTGCCACAAGTCCATCCCTCTCTGAGGCACGAGTCCTGCTCCAGTGTTAAAAGCAGACGCCTGAGAGACAAATGTATTATTCAGTGAAAAACAAAGATGAGAGAAAAGTCTAAAACGTAGCTTCTTCTTCTTCTTCTCTCCCATTAATCGTCTGGTTCACGTGTTCATAAACAGGCTATTTCTGACAGGAGAGTTTGGAGACGCAAACATGAGTACCAGCCAACATCCTCAAATAAAGGCCGCCATTAAAACACAATAATACCAGTTTAGCATTATGCATTCAGAATATCTCCAATGTTCACGTTGCTGTGAGACAGCGACGCGTTATCCATCTCACCAAAGCTACCAGACAGAAACAGACATTTGACCTCATAGAACAGCTTCAGTTCCCGTCACAGAGGTCCGTCTGACAGCAAGATGAAGAGGTACTGGTACTCCTGTCTGTTTCTACAAACTCCAGTAGAGTAGAAGTCTCGAGTACATCGGTACTTGAGTGAATGTACTTCCCTCCTGCAGACACAGAGAATGCTGACAGGACAAAGTCTTACATCTACGAGGACAGTGTGCGTCGTGTTGAAGGTCAGGTGTCCCCACTTGTTGTCACCTGGTGGAAGATGCTTCAGATTGTCCAGCGGACAACTTGACGAAGCGCCGTCCTCCGTCTGCGTCCTCGCCGTCTCCCCCACGTGTAATGCGCTGGAGGGTGTAGAGGGGGAGGAGGAGGCGGCTTCCTGACCTTTAGACTGAGACGCCGCTGTCATCAGGGGGCTGTCGTTGCGGTGGCTGCATCCGGCCATCTCTGGAGGTTTGGACACCAACATGACAGTAAGTGGGGAACAAAAGGAAAGTGAGGAAATCAATGTGAGCTTTTATTTTGAAAGGAGCAGGATGAAGACCAGATATCTTAGAAAACCAGTGTTCAAAAATACTGTAATACCCTTCTCCCCTTTTTATGTCTGCTACTTATTCAGTCTCTCTTTCAAACGGTCAAAGCAGAGTTGGTGATTGTTGGACACGCTACCAAAGAACCAGAACCAGGACTGAGAGGAGCCGCCTGTCAGACCTGCTGCAGTAACATGAGGTTTCTAAAGGGACGCTGGTGCTCAGAGACACTACCACTGTAGTCCACAGGGGGCGCCAGAACCAACACTACATGACACTTCCTGTAGTAACTTAGAGTAAATAAAGGATCCGACTTCCTGTAAAGGTGTTTCTCCCACTAATCTTTGAAATAGTCGTCTTTAGAAGCAGAAAGACGAACGATGAACCTCTTGAAATCATGAACACAGTAGAATCTTTGGTCTGACGTTCACGAACACCACCTGGATATATCTGTGATTACTCTCCAGATAAACTACGTTCATTCAAACAGCAGGTACATACTCACCCTTATCCCCCACCTCTGCTGCACTGGGGGGTTTAGAGGAGGAGGTGGAAGGCCGGCCGGCCTGATCTTCAGGCTGAAGCACCGCTGTCATCAGGGGGCTGTTGTTGCGGTGGTTGTGTCCGGCCATCTCTGGAGCTTTAGACACAATAACATGACAGTAAGTGGGAAAAAAAGGAAAGTGAGGAAGTCAATCTGAACTTTTATTTTGAAAGGAGCAGGATGAAGACCAGATATCTTAGAAAACCAGTGTTCAAAAATACTGTAATACCACTTTCCCAACAAAACAATCACAGCGTGTTTAACAATGATCAGCGAGGTGAAATGACTGTTTCTGTCAATGGAGTCTGTTGGCTTTGAGGAGAGCATAACGGCTGTTTCTTCACTTCTAAAAGGACGGAAGGTAGGGACGGTCGGGACAGCAGGTAGGGACAGTATGGACGGCCTGTAGGGACGGTCGGGACAGCAGGTAGGGACGGTCGGGACAGCCTGTAGGGACAGTATGGACGGCTGCTGGTGCGTATGGACGGTCGGGACAGTTGGTTGGGTCGGTCTGTGGGGAAGGTGAAGACAGCGGGTAGAGACAGTCGGGACACTTTGTCCTGGGGTAAAAAAGAACATTTAAACTGAACGCTCTGACGTCTACATTTGAACACCGTACATTTAAAACATCTTAGAGTAAAATAAAACATTTTTAAGATGACTCTTTTCATAAATGACTGATGTTTGTGATGAACTGGTTTGTGACTGGCTGAGTAAACGGGTTTTAATCAATCAGTTAAAATCTTTGTCTTGTGTTCTGCTTTTGGTTGAAGTGTAACAGAGTAAGATCGATTTAAAAACTGTCCCGACACCGACACCTCTCTGCTGGAGACCCAGGACTACTGCTGGACCCGCTGGAGGGAAGGGAGGCACGGGAGAACCAGAACCAGAACCAGGACTGAGGGGGGCCGACTGTCAGACCTGCTGCAGTAACATGAGGTTTCTAAAGGGACGCTGGTGCTCAGAGACACTACCACTGTAGTCCACAGGGGGCGCCAGAACCAACACTACATGACACTTCCTGTAGTAACTTAGAGTAAATAAAGGATCCGACTTCTTGTAAAGGTGTTTCTCCAACTAATCTTTTAAATAGTCGTCTTTAGAAGCAGAAAGACGAACGATGAACCTCTTGAAATCATGAACACAGTAGAATCTTTGGTCTGACGTTCACGACCACCACCAGGATATATCTGTGATTACTCTCCAGATAAACTACGTTCATTCAAACAACAGGTACAAATACTCACCTCTCAGCAAAGACTTCAACAAAGGTGTTCTGATGTCACGTGATTACCTGTAATCAAACCGCTCGTCGATGAAAACGTCTCGAACAACACGAGCCGAGCTTAACTTTCACTTTGAGGCGAAAACGGAAGTAGAGTGAAGCAGCAGTACTGCGTTCATACTTTCATTATACACGAAATCCTTCTATGGAGAAACATGAGGTATTTTTATTCATATCCTCGGCATGAACTCATTAGTCATAGTTATATAAACAAATAGTGCCTATTTAATGAAATGTATTCATTAGTTTATGGCACCGACTGTGGTGGAAAAGTACTAGAATTATACTTCAGTATAGTACGTGAAGTACATTTATTATACTGTACTGAAGTATAATCCTAGATATTTGTAAAGTGTTTTTATGCTAGTTTATATACACACATATAATCCCAACACATAACATATTCGTACACTTTAATGTACTCCTGTTTGTACCAGCACAATACTGCGTTTGGTGGAGTTTGATGAGTGAACACAAGGTGGCAGCAGTGAGCTGTGATTCACAACACCACCCAACATTATGTGTTCTTCTCCTCCTGTCACTGTGATAGTTTATCAAGATAATAATAATCATATTAATACATTAACTACAAGTATTCATAACAATAATAATGATAAGAAGAAAAAAGTATATTATTGTGAATAATAATAATGATAATTATATTAATAATACGTATTATTATAATATAATTAATAATAGTGAATTATTGTATTATTAAAAACAATAATAATTATGATGATGAAGAATAACAATACACAATAACACAAAAGCAACAAGGTAAATAAATAAAGTAAAACAATTCAACTAAAATAGAAAAAGTTAAATTACAACAACAAAGATTAAATACAAGAGTAAAAATATAAAGTGTATAAGAAGAGATACGAACAGCAGAGCCTAGTGGACACTAAAATATAACATAAGAGACATATTGTCAGTGATATTGAATAAGTAGTAGAAAACATCCTCAACAACAACATCCTCTGTCATTGGATCGTCACATCAGAAAAGAAAAAACTCCTCAAAAAAACTTTTAACGGGTTAAAGTGGTAGAAACGTCAGAAAGAGAGCCAGAGGAGGGACTCCTCCACCAGGATGGACAGATGTGCAACAGATGTCATGTTTACAGAGTAAACAACATACTAAAAGTACAACATGATGCATATATTATACTGCAAGCGTTCCCAGTGAGAGCAGCGCAGCTCTGGTCCAGCTTCCCCAGATGTTCGGATCAATGCACCCGACACACGACGTTTGAGCGGAGGAGCATCTCGTTCACACGTCTGTTTCATGTCTTCTGCTGAGATCAGAACAGAAGTGAGAGCTGCAGGCAGCAGATGGTCGTAGGAGTCACGTGTAGAAAAGAGATGAAAATCAGAGGTGGAAGGATGAAGGGTGATGTGGAGTTCACGCTGAATGCGACAAAATGCTTTCTGCATTTGGATCAAACAATTCTCCACTGGGTCAAACTGCTTAAGTTGGAGCTCAATTTAATTTATTTTATATTGTGTTGGCAAGTTTAATCAGCAGCAGAGTATCATATGTTCATCTTTAATTTCATACGTAAAATCTGTAAAGTAATCAAAGCTGTCAGACAAACGTAATATCTATGAAGTAGCTTTAAATGGCACGTATGTGCAGTTCTTGAGCTGCAGATAAAAGAACAGGTTTAAAAAGGTATATTTTACACTCGATTTTAGTTTTTTTATATGTTTTGAAAATGTTCACGTTGCAATCGTTGCGTGTTCACGATAGTCGCGTGTTCACGATGGTAGCGATGGTCGCGTGTTCACGATAGTCGCGTGTTCACGATGGTCGCGTGTTCACGATGGTCGCGTGTTCACGATGGTCGCGTGTTCACGATGGTCGCGTGTTCACGATGGTCGCGTGTTCACGATGGTCGCGTGTTCACGATGGTCGCGTGTTCACGATGGTCGCGTGTTCACGATGGTCGCGTGTTCACGATAGTCGCGTGTTCACGATGGTCGCGATGGTCCCGATGGTCGCGTGTTCACGATAGTCGCGTGTTCACGATGGTCGCGATGGTCCCGATGGTCGCGTGTTCACGATGGTCACGTGTTCACGATGGTAGCGATGGTCGCGTGTTCACGATGGTCGCGTGTTCACGATGGTCGCGTGTTCACGATAGTCGCGTGTTCACGATGGTCGCGTGTTCACGATGGTCACGTGTTCACGATGGTCGCGTGTTCACGATGGTCGCGTGTTCACGATGGTCGCGTGTTCACGATGGTCGCGTGTTCACGATGGTCGCGTGTTCACGATGGTCGCGTGTTCACGATGGTCGCGTGTTCACGATGGTCGCGTGTTCACGATGGTCGCGTGTTCACGATGGTCGCGTGTTCACGATGGTCGCGTGTTCACGATGGTCGCGTGTTCACGATGGTCGCGTGTTCACGATGGTCGCGTGTTCACGATGGTCGCGTGTTCACGATGGTCGCGTGTTCACGATAGTCGCGTGTTCACGATGGTCGCGATGGTCCCGATGGTCGCGTGTTCACGATAGTCGCGTGTTCACGATGGTCGCGATGGTCCCGATGGTCGCGTGTTCACGATGGTCACGTGTTCACGATGGTAGCGATGGTCGCGTGTTCACGATGGTCGCGTGTTCACGATGGTCGCGTGTTCACGATAGTCGCGTGTTCACGATGGTCGCGTGTTCACGATGGTCACGTGTTCACGATGGTCGCGTGTTCACGATAGTCGCGTGTTCACGATGGTCGCGTGTTCACGAGTTCATACTCGCGTGTTCACGATGGTCATGTGTTCACGTGTTCATAGTCGCGTGTTCATGTGCTGCTGTTATTACTGTACAGTAGCGTGTGGCTGTGGTTTCCTCCCCAACATGAAATGCGTCTGTTTGGAAACAGCAGCTTGAAAAAAGGGCGGAGGACCTCACTCAGCCACTCACTCTGCATCAGTGTGTGTGTGTGTGTGTGTGTGTGTGTGTGTGTGTGTGTTATTCTGGGTCAGCCATTTCCCTGGAATGTTCCGCCTCCTGCCAAAAAGAAGTCACTACAATGGTATGCACACACATAACACCACGGAAACACACAGGGATGACTTGAAAAGGCCTGAAAAGTGAGGGAGGACATAACCCCCCGGTTTTATACATGAATATTTCAAAATAATAATAAGAGAAAAACCATCTCTCTGCGTGAGCTTTGTTTAGAGAAAGCTTTTCTTTATCTTCGCCTCCATCACAAGAAATACAGGAGCGAGATGAACCACATTCTGCAGTGTGAGTTTCCTCCTGGAGGTCAGGTTGTTGCAGCACTGTCTCAGAGTCAAAGGAGGATCAGCAGTGTGTGTGTGTGTGAGAGTGTGTGTGTGTGTGTGTGTGAGTGTGTGTGTGTGTGTGTGTGTGTGTGTGTGTGTGAGTGTGTGCAGCTATAATGTGGTGGAGGAGTCAGTCACTCCGTCCTGTGACATTGTGAAACGACTGCAGTAGTAGATTGGAAAGTGTGTGTGTGTGTGTGTGTGTGTGTGTGTGTGTGTGTGATTGTACTATGCGGCAGGTCGTGGGGGAGGAAGCAGCAGTGGGGTAGTATGAATAGTGTGGAGAAAAAAAAATGAAGAAATGGGAAAATCTCAGCACCTGTTTCCAGGGCAACAGAGGTCTGAAACACAGGCAGGTTGGACTTTTTTATTTATTTAATTTCATTTTCTTTTATATTCTCCATGCTGCACTGCCCTCTGGTCACATACTGCAGACACCTCCTCGTAATGACTCCACAACAACACACACACACCCCCGACCTCTCTTATTGTGACACTTTATAAACAGGAAATCACTAAACCATGTCACACATGATGCATCATAACATACAAGATCATAACATATGTGATCATGATCATAACATACGTGATCATAACATACGTGATCATAACATACGTGATGATACACGGGAGACGTCATTCTGCATGATCTTCTCTCCCCCACCACCCTCCTCTTCCTTCTCCTTCTCTTCCTCCTCCTTCTCCTCCTCCTCCTCTTCCTCCTGAGTGACTGCAGACCAGAGTAGCAGATCATTTTAGAGAGGAGGAGGAGGAAGGTGGAGGAGGAGAAGGAGGGGGAGGAGGAAGAGGAAGAGGAGGGAAAATGCCTTTCTCTGTGATCTCATGAATATATTATGAGGGTTATTGTGCAATGAGGAAGGTATTTGAGCTGCCGGGTTATTTCCTGCCCCCCCCCCCTTACTCTAATGTAAGCTGAGTCAGTCAGCTACTGTTCATAGGTGGCAATACATTACAAAAACAGCTGAATACGATTTATTATTTATAGTCTACTTACTCCTCAACAGTCCGGGGGTGTGAAAACAAAAAAAGAAATACATTATTAACACGCTCGCTCGACGACGCGGTGATCGAGCAGCCGTGTCTTGCTATAGCCGGGGACTGCGACACTAGCTTAGCTTAGCTTAGCTATCCGTGTGTGTGCTAACCGTTTACGATCGAGCAGCAGCGGCTCTTCGTCGTTGTAGCAGCTGGAGTCGGGCAAAAAAAGGTAAAACTACTGTTACGGTAATTAATTAATCAAGCTAGTCATAAGCTCGACACGCTAGCTGCTTACGATTCCGTGTAAGCTAACGTAAAAGAAACAAGCTAACGTTACAGTTTTGGCTAAGTAGCCTCCAGGAGCTAACGGAGCTAGCGGTGCTAACGGTGCAGCCAGCAGCAGCAGCAGCGTGTTAAAGAGCCTCCACATAAACTCTTATTTCCAGTCACTGGCACTAACCAGATAGATTATTCAAACTTAAGGCACTGCATTATCACCTATATACTACATTTATATTATTATTATTTCATAAGTATACTTCTAATCAATATATCTGCGTTCATGAAGCAGCTCAGCTCAGGTAAGTGAAACAAAACATCTGCTATTCTCTTATTTTGTGTGTTTGTAGTGATGTATTTCGTACAGAGGTGTGTGTGTGTGCTAATATATATATATATATATATATATATATATATATATATATATATATATATATATATATATATATATATATATATATATATATATATATATATATATATATATATATATATGAGGGAGAGAGAGAGGGGCTGCACATACAGCATGCATGCACACCGCTTTGTTCTGCAGCATGTTTTTATTTATTTATTTCTTTTATTGTTGCAGCAGCAGTGTTTTAGCAGGTAGAGGTGATTTGCATGATTTCTTTGCACCGCATCCTGGAGGGAATTTTTGCGTGTTTTTTGGCAGCCTGGGTGCTTTATTTCAGACACAACAGTTTTGTTTTAACATGCAATATGGGTATTTGTTGCATTGCAATGTGTGTTTATGTAGTAGTCAGTGCCCCCCGCCCCTTTAGGACAGGACTTCCTGGATGTATCATGGGCTCAACAACATGTTGTTTGGCTGGAAGCCAGGCTGAGTTAGTTTAGGTCAGTGTTTGTGTGAAGTCTTGGTTGAAGAAGGTGGTCAGAAAGACAAAGCTGCAGACTGAGGACATATATATATATATATATATATGTATGTATGTATACATATGTATGTGTGTATGTATGTATATATATGTATATATATATATATATATATATATATATATATATATATATATATATATATATATATATATATATATATGTACATACATACATACTTGAGTACATGTAGTTCCACCACTGCTCACACACAACATGAAATCGGTCCTCCAGCCTTTTCTTCTTCTTCAGTCTTTATTGTTTGCAGTATTAATATGTCATGTTGACGGCTGCTCCGCTGTCGTTAAGAGGCTTTTAATCGGTAATCTCTGGGATCCATTGAGACTCTTAATTAGCGCTTTATTAAAAGCAGGTACACAGCGAGATCGTCCCGGTGAGCCGGCGGTGTTGAACGGGATGCGTTCGTCTGCACCGGTTCCCTCATTCAGAGAAAGACTGTCTCTCCAGACGTCACTGTGTGGAGGTACGAGCAGCAGAGCTCCTGACTGATGATATCCAGGAGTGTGTTTTCATCTCGTGTGTGTGCGTGTGTGTCTGCCACAATGTTGAATATTAAATAAGAGCTCAAACGATTAGCTGAGTGGTTGATTGGCAGAGAAATGTCTTTTCTGATAGTGACATGAATATATTTGGGTTTTGGACTGTTGGTCAGATTGTGTGATCGGCAGCTGGTCGATGAATTGGTGTTTATTTGGTTTATTATGTAATAAAAGCAGTTAGCTAAAACTAATGCAGTCGAACACAACAGGCGGTTATTAAATCCTGAAGGTTTGTAATATTTACATTTCGTCTTTAGAGATTCAGCTGTGATCATGTCTGAGGATGAGGTTTGTGCTGAATCGTGTTACGATGTACTGACAGGTGTTCCTATTATTTTGTCCACCCCATTGATACGACAGAGAACGGGCTAAACTACAGAAACACTTCTCTGTTGTTCCGTTTAACATTTATTTGTCACAAAACGGTCAAATATTTGCTCATGTGTGTTTCATATCGTAATCAAGTTATATATGTTTGGGTTAACCCTCTGAACCGGCGGGATTTAAAAACATGTTTTCGTTAAACAATTGCCAAAACTACACCGTTTATCTCAACCAGAAGCTGTAAAATGATCATCATGTTTTCATCTTTCCGATGGTGTTTGAACGCATCATGTGTGATTAACGCTTCCGTCAGAAAAAGCCGCCAAAACAAGAACGTAAATGGTGACACCTCAGCAAAATATATTATTCTACATGTTCTCATTATAAACGTCTCCTCTAGTAAAGAGTTCACTTCAACCAGATTGTGTAGAAACATTAAAGTGTGAAACTATGACGTCATGATTGATTGATCTGAGACCAACAGTCATGTGACAACAAGGAGGAGACACTCTGACTGAACTACAGGAAGTGAACACGAAGAGGAGAGGAGAGAAGAGAGGAGAGGCTGAAACATGTGAATAGTTTAACATTTATAACACACAGAGCCGCCATTTCTTTCTCCCTACATTGGTAACACTTATAGACACTTTATAACATGATAAATTCAACTTGTATATTTGTGTCATAGTAACTGTTAATCGGCACGAAATGCATGTTCTAGTTCTCTCTACTTCTACTCTTGATGGTTCTGTTTCTATAGAGGTTCAGGACTTTTATTTTGAAGGGAAAAACGAGACCTCAGTGTGAGAAATAATTCTGCACAATAACAAGTGTGACAACACGTTTAGTAGTAACTCCACACATTCAACTCAATTCAGATCAGGTGGCTGCTGATTGTCTTCTGACAGATTATCTGCTGCTTATCTTCTCAAAGAATCCATGAATCGTAATCGAAAACATTAGAAAATAGTAATAATAAAGTCTTCATTTTTCCAGACCCAAACAGACTTCTTTAAGTGTCTCTGTTTTGTCCGTCAAAAACACTTGCCAGGCGACCAGACGTCAGCCTTTAGTTGCAGAAACTGACACGTTAGCATTAAAAATGACATCATTTATCAAAATAGTTTTAATTTTCTGTCTTTAAACTAATCAATTAATCGCTGAATCGTTACATCTTTAACTTTTGGGAGTTTAATCAACAACAATGCCTTCTATTTAATAAGGTTCTTTATATGCAAAATGACGATCAAATCCAGTTAAATATGATGCAGTAAACAGAAGAACATGATGGCCTCTGAGATGTAGAGGTATAAAGCAGAATGGAATGAAAGTACTCTCTCATAGTACACGTATACCTGACACGTGAGTACTTGAGTTACTGGATCCAAAACAAAGAGCCTCTGATTCATCAGCACGACGCTCCGACTTCAGCTCATACATGACGTACAGTGTATTTGTGTGTTTTTACTGGTATCAGAGGGAGTATTTCGTATGTCATCATCTTCCCACAGTAATCCGTGTTTCCTCCAGACTGATGATTCTGATCTGAACTGAACCTGATTACAGATCTTGGTGGCTCCAGATGTAATCGGCAGCTTTAAGCTGATCTACGGCGGCTTCAGTGAGTCTGGATTAGTGCTGATAACTGAGCTGTGATTAGCAAACGTACGTGTTTCATAATCGCGTATTATTATTCTTGAGGCGTAAATGCTGCGTCATGTTACTGCATCACAGAGACGTGAAATCAAATTAATTAAATGTTGTCATACAAGAACTTTGTCCAAACAAAGTCTCTCCTGGTGAAACGTTACCATTGTTCTGTTTTTCCTTAAATTAAATCTTTACAGCAGCTACTTCAAAACCTTCTGAACCCAGAAACCCACCCATGGGTTTGAAAAGCATATTTTTCTTTAATAAAAATCACCACGATGACACCATCAATCATCTCCAGGAGCTGTCAGCTCTCAGCTTTACGACGATCCTTTAACTCATCGTGTTCGGCAAAAGCTTCCAAGACGAAAACGAACCAAATCAAAGATATTAAGATTTAGATTTACTTTATTCTATGCGTCTCATTTCATTTTTAAATTGGGAAAAAATGAATGATTGACCAATCGGCTTCCTGTGAGGAGCGAGGGGGTGTGGCTTAGGTGTGTGTGTGTTCTAAACAACAATGGCGGCTCCTGAGGAGGTTAGCGTCGATGCTACATTAGCATTAGTAGTTATATTAGAACGCGTTTCTAGATGCAAAACGTGTTTTCTCTCTCCGCCCGACTCGCTTCGATGAGAGTTTGATTGACAGCTGATTCATCCAATCACTCGACAAGTATTTTGTCTTTTTAAAGAAATAGTTTCGAATGACGGCTTCTCAGATGGTTCAGGTTAAAAACACTTGTTGGATATTTAGATTCTATTGTTTTGAATGAATGTTTGAATGAATGTTTGAATGAATGTGGGCAACGGACTTGAACCAAACCTTCTGGTTTTTGTTTTATCTGCTTTTTGCACACAATGAAAGCTTGAATCGGTTCAAACAGCAGCTTTGGTGGCGGCTGAAAGCAGAGAGTCAGCTGAGGGTTGAGGGAGTGTTTTAGTGTGTGAGCTGGAGGAAGAGTAGAAGAAGAAGGTCGGGAGGTTAAGAAGGAGAGAGCGTCGTGTCTTTGCTGCAGGTACAGTCTGTTCAGACATCTTAACAAACCTCTGTGATGGAAGGTACAAGGTGCCGTCTGGAGGCTGAAGAAGCCTTTTGATAGGAGGGAATTCAGGTGGAACCGGTCATGTGATTATTGCAGCAACCCTCCACAAGATGTGACCCAAATCTGCAAAAACCAAAGAGGAAGAAGTGAGAGGAGGAGGGAGGCCGTGTGTTAGCATGTTAACTGTCAGATAAAGGACAATGATTAGATTGAGACGGGATGTGGAGGACAGAGAACCTGTGCAGATTTATAAAGAACATGGCATCAGAATGAAATAAATGAGAAGAGGATTCCTCCTGCGACTGATTTGTACGTCGGCGT
This sequence comes from Melanostigma gelatinosum, assembly GCF_949748355.1. Classification (NCBI taxonomy): domain Eukaryota; kingdom Metazoa; phylum Chordata; class Actinopteri; order Perciformes; family Zoarcidae; genus Melanostigma; species Melanostigma gelatinosum. The sequence goes on along the minus strand of NC_136651.1, from coordinate 1,348,842 downwards.
GCTGTCGAGAGAAGAGTCATCTCTGTTCTCTTAAATTCCTTTTGAAATCAGAGAGCTAAATTTAGCTTCCACCACCACCCCCTCCTCCTGTGAGAGGTATCAGAGCTACAGCAGTCATAGTGATAGGCTAACGTTTTGATGTACACACACACACACACACAGATTAAAGTGGCTCTGAGTGGGAGGGCGCTGTGTCTTTTGTGCACACGGTGTGGGCTACGGTGATGATGAATTGTTGCTGTGCCGCAAATGAGCTCTGAGTAACCGTCTTTTTTCATGTGTTGTGTCTTCCTCCTACTCTTCCTCTTGAGGACAGTGGGGGCTCTCGAATGATCCTCCTGTTCATCCGATGAACCCCCTCAACTCCATGAAACCTTCCCTGCCTCCCAATCCGCAAAGGTACACACACACACACACACACTGATGTGACATTAAGCTCCGTGTCCTCAGGTGAACCATGTGACACCTTGTATTTGTTGTGGTTTTGTTGTGGATCCCAGGGGGGCCAGTAAGTTTGTATGTGGACAACAACAAATACAAATGCAGACATACTGTAGAATAACAGAATCCCTGTGGACTAAAATGGTCGTGTCCACGGTGGACCGGTCTCTGCTGGAGGATCTGGGTCTGTCCACGGTGGACCGGTCTCTGCTGGAGGATCTGGGTCTGTCCACGGTGGACCGGTCTCTGCTGGAGGATCTGGGTCTGTCCACGGTGGACCGGTCTCTGCTGGAGGATCTGGGTCTGTCCACGGTGGACCGGTCTCTGCTGGAGGATCTGGGTCTGTCCACGGTGGACCGGTCTCTGCTGGAGGATCTGGGTCTGTCCACGGTGGACCGGTCTCTGCTGGAGGATCTGGGTCTGTCCACGGTGGACCGGTCTCTGCTGGAGGATCTGGGTCTGTCCACGGTGGACCGGTCTCTGCTGGAGGATCTGGGTCTGTCCACGGTGGACCGGTCTCTGCTGGAGGATCTGGGTCTGTCCACGGTGGACCGGTCTCTGCTGGAGGATCTGGGTCTGTCCACGGTGGACCGGTCTCTGCTGGAGGATCTGGGTCTGTCCACGGTGGACCGGTCTCTGCTGGAGGATCTGGGTCTGTCCACGGTGGACCGGTCTCTGCTGGAGGATCTGGGTCTGTCCACGGTGGACCGGTCTCTGCTGGAGGATCTGGGTCTGTCCACGGTGGACCGGTCTCTGCTGGAGGATCTGGGTCTGTCCACGGTGGACCGGTCTCTGCTGGAGGATCTGGGTCTGTCCACGGTGGACCGGTCTCTGCTGGAGGATCTGGGTCTGTCCGCGGTGAACCGGTCTCCGCTGGAGGATCTGGGTCTGTCCACGGTGGACCGGTCTCTGCTGGAGTCTGAGCTGAAGGAGGTTCAGGTGAACCTGCATGAGTTCATCTGGTTTCACCAGAATCTGACCCGGTGGCTCCGATGACGAGCATCAAGAACAACTCTATAGAAACAGACCATCTTCTCTCTGATGGTCTCTGTACTGATGGAGGATCAGGACTACACTGAGACTGGTTCATATAGAGGATCAGGACTACACTGAGACTGGTTCATAGAGGATCAGGACTACACTGAGACTGGTTCATAGAGGATCAGGACTACACTGAGACTGGTTCATAGAGGATCAGGACTACACTGAGACTGGTTCATAGAGGATCAGGACTACACTGAGACATCGCTCCGTCGATGAATCACTCTGCTTCTGTCCCACTTTGTTTTTATTGGCAGACATCTAAACAGGAAGTAGTATTACTTTTTTGGGAGCAACAATGTCAGACGGCGGCTGGCGTTTTTTTTAATCCAAAAAATTCAGAGCTTTATCTCAGAGTATCACCTCCCCAGTCTTTTTATTTCTTATATATATTAATTACCTAATATGCCGGTCGTAGACTCCTCGAGGGAAACAGGAGCTGCTGGGGTTCGGAGGGTTAATGTGGTTTTCACAGTAGTTTCCTGTTTGAGGTTCAGAAGGAGGAAGTGGAGGGTAACCTCAACCGTGGGATCAATAAACCACGTTCAGGTCAACCGCTGGCTCAGCGGCGATGTGTTCTCGACCTTTTTACTTTGCTGCTGCCGTACAAATGAAGCGGAGATCATAAAAGCATCATCTGTGATACGTTCCTGGAGCTTCCTTCACTGTCGCAGTGTCTCTGCTTCGTGTCTTTCTGCAGCAGCGACGGCCCCTTCCTGAATGACCCAGTCTCCTGGCAACCAGGAACCAATCAGCACCCAGGATCTCTCTCTGTAGTAACCACAGTGTGGGGCGTGACCAATCCCACACACAGCCAGGTAACACATGTCTCTTTATCCTCTTGATCCTCCGGGCTTCTGTGCAGAAACGATGCACAATTAAAAAATATATCTATTAATAATAATATCACACTGCAGGAAGAAAACCCTTTGAAGCCTCCATTTAAATAATGTTAAAACATCACAATATTATATGAATACACATAAGATATGACTACAGAGTTCATTGTAGTGAAGTTGTGGATGGTGCTGGCTCGTGTGATGTTGTGAAGCGGCTCAGGTCTCCGTCAGAACGACTCTTCTTCTCTTATGAAAATCTGACTCCTCAGTTGCTTCATTTGAGCTTTTTATTACCAATAAAATATTCTAAATCTTGTCCTTTTACTTTGTCATAGAAATGTATTGTTTTTTTATTTCTTCATAAAACGCAATTCAAATGATAAACCAAAGATTGTGTTGTTTTTCAAACTACTGGATCACATCTCTCTCTCTCTCTCACTGTCTCTTTCTCTCTCTCTCTCTCTCTGTCTGTCTCTCTCCCCCTCCCTCCCTCTCTCTCTGTCTCGCTCTCTCTCTCTGTCTCGCTCTCTCTCTGTCTCTCTCTCTCTCTCACTGTCTCTTTCTCTCTCTCTCTCTCCCTCTCTCTCTGTCTCTCTCTGTCTCGCTCTCTCTCTC
>NC_136651.1:1245906-1343406 GCF_949748355.1 Melanostigma gelatinosum | reverse complement strand
ACATAATTAATAAATAATAATTATTAGCCTGTTTTTAGTCCTACTTTCTCTTTGAGTGTGAGACCTGGAAGTGGTTTTTGATGGATCCAGGTCCTGGACTTCTTTTCTTTCCGTCACCGTTCACACTCAAACACTCTGTGAGCTTTATTTTTACCCCTGCTGTCGTACTTCCCTTTCCCCTCCCAGATGGGTGGAGCATCCTCTTACAGCACCCAGTTCCTGTCTCACGCGGGCCCACGTGGTCCTCCTGGGATGGTCTCCTCCAGGCCCGGACCTCCACCCTGTATCCTGTATCCGACCCACCCGGCCCAGGCTCAGAAGATGCCCCAGCACGGGGGTTACCCTGGTCCACAGCAGGGGCTCAAACGGCCTTTTCACTCAGAGGTCAGTCACGCTTTATCTTAAAGGGACAGTGCGCTTAACTCTGCATCTCTTTCTTCTGATCCTCAATAAACTCCATTCCGTCATCGTCTCGTCTCCAGGGTTTCCCGGTGCAGCAGTACGGCTCTGGCGGGATGTCGGGGTACCCCACCCAGCCTCTTCAGTACCCCTCTGGTCCTCAGCAGCGATGCGCCCCCTCACCCTCCTACCCCTCCAGTCGGATGCCTCTCATGGGGCAGTACAGCTCTGGATCACACAACCCGGGACAGTTCCCCCCCGGAGCCGGACAGCCCAACCCTCCTCAGTACTACAAGGTGATCCTCCTCCTAAACAGTATTTACGATTAAACTATACTTTCCTGTACATTTATACATGTGTACATATATACAGAATCGCCAACAATGTCCTCTCAGACGTAGAACTATATTTTGTAAATACATAAAAGCATGTTGAGGTTTAAAGTCTTTCATTATTTTGTTAAATTGAGCTCAACTTGTTGCATCAGGTTTCCATCAGAGAGCACTGATTCCTCCTCTTCCTCGTGTGATGAAGAGTTTCTCTTTTTCTTTATTTGTCGCTCTTTAACAATAGATAGTTGTCAGCTTTCACTTCCTTTTTCTTTGCAGATTAGAGTCTGAGTGGTGCTGGATGTTTCAGCACGACACCGATATAAATACAAAATCCTTGTTAGACTTTTCAAAACAAAAGTTCAAAATGCTTCACAATAAAAGCAGAGTGAAACAAACGAAGGAGCAACAGGGTAGCGTTTAAATCACAGCAACATAAAGCTAAACGTGCGTGAAGAGAAGTGAGGATGTAAGTGAGAGATGAATCAATCAACAAATGATTGCTCAGCAGTCCGTTCTTACCTTTCACAATAAGAGCCCCTGACATCTAATATTTTGCAGCTGAGTATTTTTACATATTCCTGTCATTTACTCATCATGTAAAGGCTTTAATAGAGAAAGTAATCAATAGCTGCAGACACTATTTCCCTCTTTATTGACAGCAGTCAATGGTGTTGAGAGCCTCCAGGCTCACAGATCTGATGTTTTTACAATGCTGTTGGACTCTTTGGGGTCCAGACGTTTGGGTTCTCATGTTTGCTGTCTGTGTTCTCCAGTCGGAGCTGTTTAACGGTCAGGGCAGCCTTCCGTCTGGAGGAGCAGGAGGATACAACGCCTTCACACAGGCCGCAGTCAACGGGGTAAGTCCTCATTAACCCTCTGAACCCCGTTTTACTACGTCACATCTCTCTGTGGCACTTTGATCTGTACACCCAACAGGTTTCTATGTTACCACAAATGTTACCGGTGTCGAGAGGGGGGGATTAAATGTCATTATTTTAAGCTTTGTTTTGACTGCTTTTACGGATGAAAACGTTTGTCACACGTGATGTGTTCGAGGACCGTCTGAAAGATGAAAATCTGACGGTGATGTTGGTGTTTACAGCTTCTGGCTGAGATAACCGGTGTAGTTTTGGCGATTGTTTGAAGAAAACATGCTTTTTAACCCCGTCGGTGTGTTTTGGGGTTCAGAAGGTTCTTCTGATGAGACGCTTTGAGGTTCTAAACGCTCCGTCCTCTTCCTCGTCTCTCAGCCAGGTCGGGGGGGAGTGATGCCCGGGTATCCCAGCTCGCCGATGGGAGGGAATCCCACGCCGCCGATGACGCCCGGGACGTCCATACCTCCGTACCTGTCCCCGGGCCAGGACACCAAACCCCCCTACCTTCCACAGGACACCAAACCCAACATCAACGCCCAGCAGGTCTCGACAGGTGAGGCGCCATCTTTTATAGTCGCTGCGTCTGTTTACTTGTACGTCATTTGATTATTAGATAATTACAGAAACCTAAACGCTCCTGGAACATCGTTCCTGGAGAACGCAGATTTCTTTGCGTTGTGCACTTTCTAATTTGTTTTCTATCGATGTGCACGACGAGCGGCCGAGCGGCATTTGTCTTCGTATTTAAAAGCCGCCTCTTGTTTTTCCCGTGGAAGGAAACCCGAGCGACGACCTGCGGCTGACGTTCCCGGTGCGAGACGGCGTGGTGCTGGAGCCCTTCAGGCTGGAGCACAACCTGGCCGTCAGTAACCACGCCTTCCAGCTCCGAGACTCCGTCTACAAAACACTCATGTTGAGGTAGGACCCCTCTACAGTCCAGACTCCGTCTGGAACACAACATGTGGCCTCAGAGTGAATTCAGAGCTCTGTGTTTGTCTTCCTGAGAGAAGAAGGAATGTCTGATAACCTCACCCAGTCTCTCTCTCTCTCTCTCTCTCGCTCTCTCATAACCTCACCCAGTCTCTCTCTCTCTCTCTCTCTCTCTCTCGCTCTCTCTCTCTCTCTCTCTCTCTCTCTCTCTCGCTCTCTCGCTCTCTCATAACCTCACCCAGTCTCTCTCTCTCTCTCTCTCTCTCTCTCTCGCTCTCTCATAACCTCACCCAGTCTCTCTCTCTCTCTCTCTCTCTCGCTCTCTCATAACCTCACCCAGTCTCTCTCTCTCTCTCTCTCTCGCTCTCTCATAACCTCACCCAGTCTCTCTCTCTCTCTCTCTCTCTCGCTCTCTCATAACCTCACCCAGTCTCTCTCTCTCTCTCTCTCTCTCTCTCGCTCTCTCTCTCTCTCTCTCTCTCTCTCTCTCTCGCTCTCTCGCTCTCTCATAACCTCACCCAGTCTCTCTCTCTCTCGCTCTCTCTCTCTCTCGCTCTCTCATAACCTCACCCAGTCTCTCTCTCTCTCTCTCTCTCTCTCTCGCTCTCTCTCTCTCTCTCTCTCTCTCTCTCTCTCTCGCTCTCTCGCTCTCTCATAACCTCACCCAGTCTCTCTCTCTCTCGCTCTCTCTCTCTCTCGCTCTCTCTCTCTCTCTCGCTCTCATAACCTCACCCAGTCTCTCTCTGACTGCTGTGTTGTGTCGCCCCCTGCAGGCCTGATCTGGAGCTGCAGTTTAAGTGTTACCACCACGAGGACCGACAGATGAACACTAACTGGCCTGCCTCCGTTCAAGTAAGCGTCGTCCGCTTTTCTTTGCATTTAAAGGTAAATAAAGACGTACTTGTCCTTTAATTGACGTCATATTTTCCGCCTCAGGTGAGTGTCAACGCGACTCCTCTGTGCATCGAAAGAGGCGACAACAAAACCTCCCACAAGCCCTTGTACCTGAAGCCGGTGTGTCAGCCGGGACGCAACACCGTTCAGATCACAGTCACCGCCTGCTGCTGTGTAAGGAGCCTCGCTTTCCCACAATGCAACGCGTGTCTACCTTTTACATTCGAACACATCAGATCCCATGTTAACCCTTTTGGTTGTCTCTTTCCAGTCCCACCTGTTCGTGTTGCAGCTGGTCCACCGGCCGTCCGTCCGGTCCGTCCTGCAGGGTCTGATGAAGAAGAGACTCCTGCCGGCCGAGCACTGCATCACCAAGAGTGAGTTCACTTTGATCTGAGAACACGTGAAACACGTGTAATATTAAAGCAGATGAGAGGAAACATACAGGATTTCTGAATTGTGGTATTTCTGTCTTAGCTTAAATAAAAGATACTACTTCCATCAACGCAACCCTACCTGCAACCCTTTAGTTTTGCCTGGAGGTTGTTTTTTGAAGAAAATCTGATGTTTCTGTTTCAGTAAAGAGAAATTTCAGCAGCGGGACGATCCCCGGGACTCCAGGTCTGAACGGAGAGGACGGCGTCGAGCAGACGGCGATCAAAGTTTCCCTCAAATGTCCGATCACGTTCAGACGGATCCAGCTGCCGGCCAGAGGGCACGACTGCAGACACATACAGGTAAACACACACACACACAAGGTCTGAACGGTTCACGGCAGGTACATTGATGCACGTAATGCAGAACCAAAGTACGAGTTCTGCCTGGCAACGTGTAGCCGGTATGCCGTTAGCAACATACGCTATTAACACACATGAGGTGAGGCGGCACAGCGAGCTGATTATTGTGCGAGCAAGTCGGGTCTCATCGTGGCGAGTGCAAATGAAACGCCAAGAGCTGGACGACCGGCCTGCAGGTTCCCCCGGTCTGCTGCATCAACTACGGAGAACTGAAGAACCGAACCCTGACTCCTGTGTACCTTACACCCCTAAAACAAACCGCTGTACATGCAGATAACTCCGTGTTTTATTCCTTTAGAACCAGGTTTCGGGGGCGTCCCTACTCACACTGATGTCTCTTATTTCGTAGTGTTTCGACCTGGAGTCCTACCTGCAGCTTAATTGCGAAAGAGGAACCTGGAGATGTCCTGTGTGCAAGTACGTTCTGCAGCCAGGTCTCATTGCACCTTAAAGAACCAGAACGTCTCAGCGTGAAACGTAACCGCGTGTTCCTTTGTTTGGTTCTCAGTAAAACGGCGCTGCTAGAAGGGCTGGAGGTGGACCAGTACATGCTCGGGATTCTCGTCTACATCCAGAAGTAAGTGTGTTTAAAACATGGAGTTCACGTGAATTGATTCATTCTCAATGTTCTGACCCGTCTGCGTCCTCCTCCCTCAGCTCTGACTACGAGGAGATCACCATAGACCCGGTGTGCGGCTGGAGGCCGGTGCCCGTCAAACCGGACCTGCACATAAAGGAGGAGCCCGACGGTCCGGTGCTGAAGCGCTGCCGGACCGTCAGCCCGAGTCACATGGTTCTGCCCAACGTGATGGAGATGATCGCCGCTCTGGGCCCGGCCTCGTCCCCCTACCACAGTCTGAGCGGGGGGGGCCGGAACACGCCCGACTACAACCGGCCAGGTAGAAAATACTACGAGTACACTGTACAAATACTACACTGTACAAATACTAATGCTACGCTGTACAGATACTAATGCTACACTGTACAAATACTAATGCTACACTGTACAAATACTACACTGTACAAATACTAATGCTACACTGTACAAATACTACACTGTACAAATACTAATGCTACACTGTACAAATACTACACTGTACAAATACTAATGCTACACTGTACAAATACTACACTGTACAAATACTACACTGTACAAATACTAATGCTACACTGTACAAATACTACACTGTACAAATACTACACTGTACAAATACTAATGCTACGCTGTACAGATACTAATGCTACACTGTACAAATACTACACTGTACAAATACTAATGCTACACTGTACAAATACTACACTGTACAAATACTACACTGTACAAATACTACACTGTACAAATACTAATACTACACTGTACAAATACTAATGCTACACTGTACAAATACTACACTGTACAAATACTACACTGTACAAATACTAATGCTACACTGTACAAATACTACACTGTACAAATACTAATGCTACACTGTACAAATACTACACTGTACAAATACTAATGCTACACTGTACAAATACCGTATCGTGAGATCTCTTGCGATTCCCACCCCTAACAGATACTAATGCTACACTGTACAAATACTCTGTTACATGTAAACTAAAGTATGGAAACCAAATGTACTTAAAATAAGAAATGTCAAAATCTAATCTGTAAAGTAACTTTACGGTAGACGAGTAAAAAGTACAATATGTACCTCTGAGATGTAGTACAATATGTACCTCTGAGATGTAGTACAATATGTACCTCTGAGATGTAGTACAATATGTACCTCTGAGATGTAGTACAATATGTACCTCTGAGATGTAGTACAATATGTACCTCTGAGATGTAGTACAATATGTACCTGTGAGATGTAGTACAATATGTACCTCTGAGATGTAGTACAATATGTACCTGTGAGATGTAGTACAATATGTACCTCTGAGATGTAGTACAATATGTACCTGTGAGATGTAGTACAATATGTACCTCTGAGATGTAGTACAATATGTACCTCTGAGATGTAGTACAATATGTACCTCTGAGATGTAGTACAATATGTACCTGTGAGGTGTAGTACAATATGTACCTGTGAGATGTAGTACAATATGTACCTCTGAGATGTAGTACAATATGTACCTCTGAGATGTAGTACAATATGTACCTCTGAGATGTAGTACAATATGTACCTCTGAGATGTAGTACAATATGTACCTCTGAGATGTAGTACAATATGTACCTCTGAGATGTAGTACAATATGTACCTCTGAGATGTAGTACAATATGTACCTCTGAGATGTAGTACAATATGTACCTCTGAGATGTAGTACAATATGTACCTGTGAGATGTAGTACAATATGTACCTCTGAGATGTAGTACAATATGTACCTCTGAGATGTAGTACAATATGTACCTCTGAGATGTAGTACAATATGTACCTCTGAGATGTAGTACAATATGTACCTCTGAGATGTAGTACAATATGTACCTCTGAGATGTAGTACAATATGTACCTCTGAGATGTAGTACAATATGTACCTCTGAGATGTAGTACAATATGTACCTGTGAGGTGTAGTACTGAGATGTAGTACAATATGTACCTGTGAGATGTAGTACAATATGTACCTCTGAGATGTAGTACAATATGTACCTGTGAGGTGTAGTGAGAAGTATAAAGCAGCATGTGATGGTGATGGTACTGATGTGTACGTACAGTCAGATCCTCCCTTAGATGGGATGTGACCCAGAACGATGGTTGAAGACGTCCTCTGAAGCTCCACAGCTGGAGGCGTTTTCCCTCCTCCTGTTCTACAGTCAGCTGTTTTTAACTCTTGTTTTGTTTTTATTTTAGGGAGCCAGGGAATCTCCAGCCAATCGGGATTCACGGACTTCCCCAACACCCCCGGCACCCCGACGCTGGGAGAGTACTCGTCCTCCGGACCTCCGCTCCCCTATCAGCCCGAGCAGGTTCCACACTTTATCTTTACTCCTCCGTTAACAAAATAAAAGCCTCTTCATGTCCCGTCTGTCGGGTTCACTTCCTTTAATGGACGAGTCGAGCACAATGACACAACGACGGCCTGAGTATGAATAGACAGCAGCCTGAGGGGCTGAGGGTCCTTGGAGGTCAAAATAGACTCAACCAGTGAAGATAAAAGAAGAAGAAGAGGGAGGTTCAGTTTTCTTTCTTGATTAAATCAAATACCAAAACCAGCAGTGAATGTGGTGAAAGATGTGCTTCATAAGGACCTCTTGTGTTTGCAGGGATTCACACTTCTTGTTGATTAACTATTTAGGTTTCCTCTCATAAATTTACCACTTTTAACCTCGTAAATTCAGATTTCTTTCTGAATATTACCCGCCGTCCCCGGCTCTGCGATTCATTGATTCTTCTTAATTCTAAAACGAATGGATAACCGTCATTTTTAACATCTGCGTCTCCTTTTCATTCTCTCACCACGTCCGTTTTAACATGAGAGTCTCTGCATTAAACCCAAAGAACAGGATGGTTCTTCTCATCCGTCCCCGTCGGTTCGGTTCCTTCCTTCCCGGACCTGTCGGGCCTAAAGGCTCCGACAGTTTGCCGCTGCATTGGTCACCGGCACTGACTGTCTCGTCCGTCTGCCCGTGAGCTCGGTTAAGAGCTTTCAGCTGAAGCTGAAGTAGACGAACGCTCCTCTCACACCGGCTGCCTCAGACAGCCGCTCGGCCGTCGCACACTTCTGGTGCTCTCCAGAGAAACGCCAACGAGAGCTCCGGGCGCCGTGTCGGCCCTCTGTGCAACCAATGTGTTGTTGTTTATTTAATTACATACAATAAAGATCCTCTCGCCTCTTCTGTGTCTCTTCCTGAACTCCAGACGTCTCACTCTGGACGAATCGAACACGCCCACAGCATCCTGCAGCAGCACGGTAATCAGGGCCTCGGCGACGCCGGCAGTCCGCTGCCGCAGCGCAACGTCGGTACCCAGAATGCCCGGCTGCAGAGCGAGGGCCCCTTCGTTCTGGGAGGCCCCGGAGGGGAGGGCGCCGATCACGCACTAGATGTGAGTGGAACCGACCTGTTGATCATGTGATGGGAAGAGCTCAGAATTAAGGAGTCTGTTTGTAAATTGAGGGTTTATCAAACTCTTAAAAATACTTCTAATCTCTGAGAGTTGATGAGAAGACCGATACCACTCTCCGATTTATTGTAAATAAGAAGCCGGTTAGCTTAGCATAGAGACTGGAAACGGAGGGAAACAGCTAGCCTGGCTCTGTCAAAGGATAACCAAACCTCGACCTCACAGCATCTCTAGATCTCCCTGATGTACAAAGTCATATCGTCTGTTTCATCTGAACAAATGCCAAAGTGTAAAAAGTACAATTAGATGTTTTGTGGAGCGTCATGTCCCAGATTATGTGTCAGATTATTGTTCAGAATATTCACTTCTCGTGACAGATATCTGAAGCCGTGTTCCTTTGTTTTCCTTCCAGTTGATCTCCTTTAACTTTAAATAACTCGGATATTCTCTCAGATTAAAGTCTTACATTTTCGAGAGAAAACTCACAAATTTACGGGAAAAAAGAAACTCGGGGAAAACTTGTGTATTGTTTTTTTTTTTTTCTTCTTAAGGACCCACATCACTTCACTTTGCACGGTTGGATCAACACCACAAACACCTCCGGTAAACACTGCGGTAATGTGAGCCGCCGAGTGCAAAATATATGAATTATATTAGAATTCATTCATGTTCAGAAAATAACACACAAAAAACCGAACATGAAAGAAAACAAAGTGTGTTTTGCATCTTTCAGGACCTTCTAACCAAAATAACTCTGCTGGCTGGCGTTACCACGGTGTTGCATCATTTCTCACTTCTTTTCCTTGCAAATGTACGACTTCATTCATTCCTTTGATCTTCATGAATCAAAGATGATCTCAGAGATCTAAGATCTCTGTAACACGGTGCTTCTTGGCCAAGAAAACTGGTGAAAGGTTTTTAAAAACTACGTTAATAATCTCAGACGATATTCAAGATTTTTGTCTAGTCTTATTTTTTTTCACTTGCAAATTTGTGACTTTAATCTCCGAGAATATTTAAATTTCGTCTCGTAAATTTACGACTTTACCGCAAAGAATTCATTGGTTTTTTTTTCATTTCAAATTTCATCATCTCTGAGAAAGTGTTGTAAATTTTACTATTTAATCTCAGATTATTCCAGATTATTGTTTTACGAATTTGTGACTTTATACTCTCGCTCAATATTCAAGTTTCGTCTCGCAAATTTACGATTTAGATCTGAGTGTTCTGTTCAGTTTTTTTTTCTCGTAGATTTGACTATAATCTCAGAAAATTGTCAACTTCGTGTCATGAATTTACGACTTTAATCTAAGAGGATTTATGAACAATAAGACCTCCTCTGGCTCCGTCATCATCTCTTTGGTTCCTTCTATGCTCGAGTACACCGTCATACTTCAGCGTTTGATACAAACATCTCTCTCTCTGACCCCTCAGTCGGACTCTTAAACCTGTCAGCTTGGTGTTTTGATTTAACCTGAAACTCTGCGCCTGTCGTTGAAGCTTCTTCCTGAACTGACGAACCCGGACGAGCTGCTGTCGTACCTCGGCCCCCCCGACCTCCCCAACAACAGCAGCGACGACCTGCTGTCTCTGTTCGAGAACAACTGACCGCCTCCGTCTTCCAGCCTCCGCTTCGCCGTAGCCCCGCCCTCATTGGTTGAAGACGACGCCCACTTCCTGTGTGTGTGTGTGTGTCAGTCTATCTTTTGAAGCGTCCTGCTGTACTCTGAGCTTCATCCCGTGCAGCAGGATGCAGAACTCTCTGCAGACCAGCATTTTAAACTACAGCACAAACCAGCGGCTGGAGGAAGTATTTAAGTTGTAGACGGCCGTGGTGGAGGTGGAGGGTAACGGAAGCTGTTTGTGTGGATGTCAATGGAACGTTAATTCAACAGTGGTTCCCAAACTCCCTTTTTTACTGCACACGCACATTCCTGGTAGATCGCCGTCTTTCTGCCGTTTACCTCAAATATTCAATCATCAACATCGTGTTAAAGTTGCCAGAGATGTAAAATCCTCCCTTGTAATATTTTACCCCCCCGCCCCTCCCCCTCCTGATGCAACCTCCCAGTTTGGGAACCACTGCATTAAAAGTAAAAGCTTGTGATATTCTTTTATTCTTCTATATTAATATTAATCCCATGAAAAGACCAAAGACTCTTCTCTCTGATTGTGCCTCCTCACGTCTAGACGCCTTTACAAATTAAAGCACGTAAAAATGCAACGTACTCTCCTTTGAATATTATATATCTAGGACTTTTATTGTGAAAGGTCTGCGCTTCCCTTCGCGGTTGAAAGGAGGAATAAAATATTCACGTTCTTTCTGAAAGAACGACAAAAACAGTTAAAAAAAATATATTGCAATGTAATTAATCGCTTAAAAAAACAAAGAGTGTAAAAGCCTTTAGTCCTTTAAGATGAGAGTGGAGGAGGCAAGGAGGGAGGAGTCAAGGGAACAGACATTTCACAAACTGATACTCCGGAGTTGATTAAAGCCGTCGGTTCTTATTTATTAATCTCTAAAAGAAACCTCACGAATGCATCGTGATCTCCTGAAGCAGCTCATCTCTGTAGCTTTCATCAAACAAACAGACCGTTTGGGGACTATTTTCAGCAGCGGATGAATCCACATGTGGTGCTCCAGTGAGTGTTTGTGTGGTTGAGTCAGAATGAACTACAGTGATGAAGATGATGATGATGAAGGGACAGCGTTGGTGGAGTTTGGATCTTTTCGTGGGATTAACAGAATATCACAGATGAATACGTTGATGTAAGATGAGGGCAGCGAGTGAAAGAAAAGATGAACAGATGTACAAAAGTATTTCTTTTTTAAAGCCTGAGGTTTGGGAGCGCTGAGGTCCTTCAGCACTGTGAATATATAAAGAACCTCCCGGCTCTCCGTCGGGTTCCTCTCCGGCATCCTGTAAATGAGAACCGCTGTGTCGTGGCTTTTTCTGCCATTTGAAAGCTCTTGGTATGTTTTTAAAAAGGTGTTCTGGACGTGTATAACCCATCCGCGCTTTGGGTTTGTGTACTGTGTAATCGGCTGTTTTCATTAGAGAACGTGTGTGTATCAAATGAATTGTTAATCATGGTAATTTGAATGTTCTTTAGTTGGATAATGGATCATCGTTGGCACTGTATACATGCTGTGTGTTAGAAGAATTATAAAGCAATTGTAAAAAGGTCCCACGGTGACGTGAAGACGTGCAGTTAGACGTGTTCTCGATGCCACTTTCTAAAACGCTGACGTTTGTGTTTTTCTATGAATGAGTTCACCGTCACCACAATAATGTTATTATATTTGGGAAATTATGAACTTATTTAACTGCAAATTTGCTAGAAAAAAGAAGGAAAACCAGTTTTTTAACATGTAAACTATTCCACATATTTTGTAACGCATTGTAATTGCCATTATTTTCTATTTATTTTTTAATCACAATCGTCATCGTACCTGCAGTTACCTTGTCCCCGAACCTCAGAATTAAATCACTTTATCTGAAAACCGTTTGTTCTGGTGTTTCTGAGACGTCTCATGAAGTTCTTCTTCGTTGTCGTGTATTTTTACTGCAGAACAAGTACTTGTACTTTTGAGACTTAAAGTAGAAAATACTTTACTTTCAGTAGAATCAGAATCCGGTTTATTGCCACAGAGGTTTTCACATGAAGGGAAATATGTTTTAAATAAATTAAGAATAGAAACCATTACAATAAACAGAAATACGAACAATGTAACTGCGGAACTTCTAATGCAGCAGATTCCATTCTTTAAATTAATTGTTAAAACATTTTTTTGAATCACTTTTACTTCAGTAGCAGGTCAGAGTACTTCTCCCCCGCTGGAGTACAATATAGTAAATTATTTGGTGCATTTATTTATTTGAATCAACTGTTTTGGTGTTTGACACAGTTAATATAAAATAAGATATAACTTTATTAATGCTGAAGGAAAGTATTGTGCCAGAGTTTCATTAAAGATTACAAAAGAAGAATTACAAAAAATAAATATAAAAATAGAAACATGAACAATAGAATACAAATAAATAATACTGACACCATTGCAAAATAGAACACAATAGCAATAAGAGTAAGGTAAATAAATAAAGTTGAATACAAGAGTAAAGTGTATAAGAAGTGATACTAACACCAGAGCTTAATATAAAGTATAATATTGAGATATTATCAATGATGTTGAATAAGTAGAAAGTTATGTTGCAGATTAATAACTAATGTACATGAAATTGAAATATTGTACCACGTAGAAAATAATGTGGTTATTATTATTGTTGAAAGTGTCCACGTGAGATTATCAAACATTCTTCCACTGAAAGCCTTCAAACCTGATATTTTGGGTGAGTTGGATTCTCGCACCTTTTGCACGCGCGTGCATGTAATAACGACAGACTGTGCGTGGTCCGGGTGGATGTTACCGAGTGTTTTTTAGCCATCTCACCGCTTCACACGTATCTTCGTTTCTATTGGTTCGTCCTGGAGCCCTCGCGGATAGAACGCGCCTGTGATTGGCTGTCGGCGGCTCCTCTACGTCACCGGTGCTTCGGACCTCCAGCACATAAATACGGACCAGAATAGATTGTGTGTCGTTGAAGTGCGCATCTCCATCACGGACCACAGAAAACACGCGCGTCCACGGACATGGAGAACCCCAGAGTGTTCTTTGACATCACCATCGATGGAGCCGCCGCTGGCAGGCTTACAATGGAGGTGAGACCAGCACTCGTTCCAGCTTTCAATGGAGGCTGATATTTATAAAAGGCCTCTGACAGACAGCACGTCAACTTCTCTCATGCAGCTATAGGCTTCCTTATGCAGCCTTTTGCATAATATATAGCCTGCATATTGTTTGTTTTTAATATCCTGCGATATGATTAATTGCATAAATACAGATGAATCGCATCCTGATGGAAACGCCCAGCAGCAGCACAGCTGGAAGACTAATAACGAACGTTATAGTGCAGTTATAACAGGCTGTAAACCTCTGGAGCAGCTTATCACACGTGTCTCCACATAGAAACACAATAACGAAAAGTCAATTCATCCATGAGACAATATTAAATGTTTATCTCAGCGTCTTCCTGTGGATGCATTCCGAGTCAACCCTCCGCCTGCTTCTGTTCCTGCTTCACTCACTGAGTCGTCTTGTGTTTTGCAGCTCCGGGCCGATGTGGTCCCAAAGACTGCAGGTAAGATTCAACATAAAGCAGAAAGCTGTATGAGTTCACTGCATGCAGAAGGAGCTGCACAGAACTGCTGCAACTCAAAGCGACAACGAGACACAAAAACAATCAAATAGTCTCAAACTACTACGAAGACGCACGCAACAACCACAAAGAGACTTTAAACGACTGCAAAAAGATGCAAAACAACCACAGAGACTTAGAATAACCTCAAAGAGGCTCAAAACATCCACAAAGAGACTCTAAACATCCTCAAAGAGACTCTAAACATCCACAAAGAGACTCTAAACATCCTCAAAGAGGCTCAAAACATCCACAAAGAGACTCTAAACATCCTCAAAGAGACTCTAAACATCCTTAAAGAGACTCTAAACATCCTCAAAGAGACTCTAAACATCCACAAAGAGACTCTAAACATCCACAAAGAGACTCTAAACATCCTCAAAGAGACTCTAAACATCCACAAAGAGACTCTAAACATCCACAAAGAGACTCTAAACATCCTCAGAGACTCTAAACATCCACAAAGAGACTCTAAACATCCTCAAAGAGACTCTAAACATCCACAAAGAGACTCTAAACATCCTCAGAGACTCTAAACATCCACAAAGAGACTCTAAACATCCTCAGAGACTCTAAACATCCTCAAAGAGACTAAACATCCACAAATATGCCTTAAAGGACATTGTAAACAAATACAGAGGTCAAAACTCATCACTTCTTATGTGTTTTATTGATGCCTCCAAAGCTTTTGATCGTGTTAATCATAGTAAATTATTTTTTAAACGGAGCCAAAGAGGTGTCTCCACATACACAGTGAGAATTCTGTCTTACTGGTATGAGCACCAGAGTATGAGAGTAAAATGGGGTGAAAGTGTGTCAGCCCCATTTGGGGTTTGCAATGGTGTCAGACAAGTTCTGTTTAATCTGTATATTGATGATCTGTCCAAGCAACTGAAAGCCTGTAATCCTGGTGCATGATGGGAAATACTCTGGTTAATCACATCATGTCTGCAGATGATCTGGTGATCTTTAGTCCTTCTAGCGCTGGTCTTCAGCAGCTCCTCACTATATGTACTGTGTACGGTGTGGAACATGACATCAGATACAACGCCAGTAAGAGTGCTGTCCTGATCTGTAGAACTAAAGAGGACAAATGTCTAAACTTCCCTGACTTCAAATTGTCTGACAATAATCTTGGTGTCTGTAGTGAAGTCAAATATCTTGGTCATTTTTTAACAGAACACATGTCTGATGATAACGACATTTCCAGGCAATGTGGTATGATGTCTGCACAACAAAGAGTCTCACGTTAGTCTGGTGTGTGTACAGATGGAGTGAAGAAGTCTCTGTTCAGAGCATATTGTACTCCACTCTACTGCACACTTGTGGTCAAACTACAGAACAAAGAGTCTACAGAGACTTCAAGTCGCGTACAATGACGCCATGAGAATACTGTTAAAGAGACAAAGATGGAGTAGTGCCAGTGAAATGTGTGTGGCTGCACGAGTCAACACTTTCCAAACAGTTTTAAGAAATCTCACGTACAAATTCATCTGTAGACTGAATGTGACGACATTGGTACAGCTGTCTCTTTGTAAGGCATTGCTAGGCCTCCGTACTGTTATTGTTTGTGTCTGTTTTTGATGTATCTGTCTGTATGGACCCCGAGTCTGAAATAAAGTCTATCTGTCTATCTATCTTAATGAAGCGACTTGTCTTTTATTTTACAGAAAACTTCCGTGCTTTGTGCACCGGAGAGAAAGGTTTCGGCTACAAGAACTCCACGTTTCACCGACTCATCCCCAAGTTCATGTGCCAGGTCGTGAAGGCGAGAGCCGTTTCCTGTTTCCTGCTTCGTTCACACGATGGAGATTTGATTTCTGCTGCCACACAAGCACTGAGTGAACTCTTTTATTTCAGGGCGGGGACTTTACCAACCACAACGGAACCGGAGGCAAATCCATCTACGGGGAGAAGTTTGCAGACGAGAACTTCCAGTTGAAGCACACGGGTCTGGGCACGCTGTCCATGGCCAACGCCGGGCCCAACACCAACGGGTCCCAGTTCTTCATCTGCACGGATAAAACGGACTGGTGAGCTCCACTCTGGACCCTCGAGTGCTGCTGCACTCAGGTTCCAAAGCAACGACAGAGAGAGAGTTTGGTCTCGCATGCTAATCAGGCTTCCTCTTCTTCTTCTCCTCTCCAGGCTGGACAAGAAGCACGTGGTGTTTGGCAACGTCGTGGAGGGCGCCGACGTCGTCAAGGCGATGGAGAAGCAAGGCACAAAGAGCGGCACCCCGAAAGCCAAAGTCGTCATCGCCGACTGTGGGGAACTGAAATAGCGAGACAAAGCTCCTCCGGTCTCCATGCACCCTTCATTATCCACATCCCAGTTTGAGACGAGTGTTTATCTGCAGCATCAGCAGGAACACACAGAATGAACTCCTCATCCTCTGGACGTTTGCTTCCTGCGTTGATGATCCTCGTGTGACGTTTTGTACCTTCCAGCCCGTTCTCTGGGACCACGTTTCTGAATAAAATGATGCTGATGGTGTAAATAAAAGTACTTGCAAGCTTACTCTGTTTGTTATCGATTGAAACCTGATTTATTGATAACATTAATCTTGATGTTTTTGCTTTTTAATAAAGCAGTAACAATAGTATAATTTGATTAATGGCAGTCAGAACAAAACAAGTTAAAGTCCCTTAACAACAAGATTGATTGATTTTCCTTGTTGCAGTTGACACCTTTCACCACTAGAGGTCAGTACAGACATGGACTCTGTCGTGTTTCTCATAACTTTGTATTTTTCAGTTCTGGTGATTTAATCTTTGGTGCAAAAGTTATATGACTGCAAATGAAACAACTATACTTGTATTAACAAATTGTGAATACAATCTGGTTTCATGCACCTTTAAGGAGTACCTTCTTCCTCCAGAAGTACTGAGTAAATGTACTTTCAGCAGGAATATCTACATTTTATTAAAATCTTTTGACAGACACAGAGCTCTAACTGAAGCACGTGTCTCTGTTTGCCGGCAGACATCTCGACATGAGGTAGGTTCACTTCCCGGACGTTGCCCTCCGGACCTCCCGTCGTGCACCGCGCTGCGTCCTGACGCGTCTGAACAGTGAACACGACTCATTTCAAACAACTGATTTTCATGGTGAAACCCGCCCATGGTGGCGTGTTACCAACCGGCAGCGCCTGGCATTAAACCCCGCCCATCGTCGTTCCTATTGGTCCATTCATGAGCCTCAAAGAAAAGCCTGTTTGTGATTGGCTGTCAGCCGCTCTGACGTCACCGGGCAACGCATAAATACAGGCGAGGATAGAGAACCGAGGCGTTGCTCATTCCAGTGTTTTTCCACCGTAACCAGATCTCAAGCGTGTTCGTGAAAATGGCGAACCCTAAAGTGTTCTTTGATATCACTATTGGTGGTAAACAGGCCGGCAGGATCGTAATGGAGGTAAGATGCACATCACGATAATCAATTCATTTTTCTGACTTTGCGTTATTTCAGCTGTGATGTGTTAATTCGCAGCAATGTGTTCCCTCCGTCTGTACGGTTCGCTGACGGCTTTGTGTGTGTGTGTGTTCTGCAGCTGCGCGCTGATGTGGTGCCGAAGACTGCGGGTACGTGATCTCCGCCGAGGAGGACGCGTCGCTGCAGCAGCACGCGCTGCGGAGCCGCGGCTCTCTCTGTCCGCATTCCTACAAACGCGTTTGTGATTGGCTGAAAGTCCTCGCGTGAGAGGTTAATCATATACAGGGCGAGGCCGTGGCGGTGTGGGAGCCCGAATAACAGTTACAGAGCCAAGTGTGTGCACAAGAGCCGCTGCCATTAATAATGCAAAGCCGGAAGTGAGACCACGAGGATAGGAAAAAAAAATAACTCCTGAAATGTGCTGGTTTTAGTCATTTACACCCGGTGGACGGCGGCAATATATTGTTTAAACGATCCTTCAACGTTAATGACACCGACAAAATAACCTGCATGATGCTGGAAGCTGTTCGTTCTATGATCTCATTTAAACCCAGTGGCAGCAGAAGGAAGTGCCTCCATGCTTCCTTTGTGCACGCAGTAGCTCAGTGGCTCAAATGCGTCACGCCGTTTCTGACATTTTCTTTAAAGCTATAAAGCTAAGTGCATGAATGCAAAACGACCACAAAGATATTTCAACGACTACGAAGACTCAAAACAACTTCAATGACATTTTAACAACCTTAAAGAAACACAAAGACACAACGACATCAAGGAGACTCAAAACTACCACACGTGATGCCCTCGGGTGGTTTTAATTTAAAGCAATACGTAGTTTATTCTACTGGTGACATCAACTTATAATTGAGTTGTATTCTTTAAATGACTTTGTATATTTAATGAAGCGACTTGTCTTTTATTTTACAGAAAACTTCCGTCTTTTGTGCACCGGAGAGAAAGGCTTTGGCTACAACGGCTCCTACTTTCACCGAGTCATCACCGACTTCATGTGCCAGGTACCATGACGGCTAGATCTTTGTCCTGTGATTGCTGTTTCCACCAGTTCACATACGGTAACGTACTTTATTTCAGGGCGGGGACTTTACCAAAGGCGACGGAACCGGAGGCAAATCCATCTACGGGGAGAAGTTTGCAGACGAGAACTTCACCTTGAAGCACACGGGACCTGGTGTACTGTCCATGGCCAACGCCGGGAAAAACACCAACGGATCCCAGTTCTTCCTCTGCACAGTCAAAACGGCTTGGTGAGCTCCGCTCTGACCCGTGTGCTTCTGCGTTCACGTTCAAACCAACAGTGTCTGCTCATTCCAGATGTTCCTTTCTCCTCTTCAGGCTGGACGGGAAGCACGTGGTGTTCGGCAACGTTGTGGAAGGCATGGATGTCGTCAAGAAGATGGAGAAGGTCGGCTCATCAAGCGGCAAAACTTCTGACAAGGTCCTCATCGCCAACTCTGGTCAACTATAGTGCAACACAGCTCCTTCAGTTCAGATTTAACCATTCATTATCCACATCCCGTTTAATCTTAGAGATGATGTGTGTGTGTGCATACATATATCTGCAGCATTAATAGTCAAACACAAATTTATCGGTTTTATCACCTTTCGTTCCTTCTAATCTGATTTTCTACGACCCCATTTGTCAACAATCTGACTAAAATGATTCTGATTGTGTAAATAAAGCAAGTTTAAAAGTTTCCTTTGTTTGGCCCTCTTGTTGGCGAATACCTGAAATGTTCTTTCATTTGTGCATTTAAGTGTTTTTATTAGTTTATCGCAACGTTAGAATTTGATCACACGTGACTGTTTCTACAAAAGTACACATTTTACCACTAAAGGTCGTCTATGCAGTATCTATTTAATACAAAATACACTACAACAGCTATTTGTTTTTATTGGTTCTGATAAAGTACATCGTTTATCAAAACAAAGTCATCAACTTTACAATAGAAACAAAAGTAGAAACACAAGTTGACGTACACTCGTATTAAGGCATCAACGTCTCCTTTGCCAGTTTTCTCCTTCAATGAACTTAGTGATACAAAAATAAATCCAAAAGAAGTCCGATAGGAAAGCAAAGATATCACAAGAATATAAAGAAGAATCGAGACTGACGACCAATCACTGCACACAAAACCCACAGCTCGGATACAGCGACGGGGAAATATCCACGGATAGTTCACCTGTTTTTTTTTTTAAATTTGTTTTAACTGAGTGGAGACGAAAAGGCAGATTCTGCTGCACCAGGACATCGTGGTTATTTAACCGACGTCTGGAAGGAAGTCTGATTTCCTGAACACAAAACGTAACTTCATGCCTTCACAATTCAATACTAAACGTTATAGAAAGAATGTACCAGTTTAAAACATCCAGGATCTCATGAAGACATCTGTCATGCGATGGGGATACAAAGGGGGTCTGATGTGGCCCCCAAGTAGCCGCCTATGATGCTAATAATTTAACACACATTGTCCCCTTAAACCCGTGATCGAGCTTTTCCAAGGCCTCAAATCCAAATTCTTTTGGAAAATATATGCGATGAGACGATCAATACTACGCGCACGTCTGTTGTGCGGTCAAGTATGAAGACGATTAGCTTAGCTTAGCATAATGACTGGAAATGTTGGGTAACAGCTAGCCTAGCTCTCTCCAAAGTTTAGAAAAACAAGGCTATGTGGATCATCAAGGTCCGATGCTGCCATGTTAGCTTAACGTCAGTCTGTTAGCATGATATTAGGCATGTAGCCATCATCAGGTGCATATTTCAGACTACTCAGCTGGAAACATTAAAAAGTCTGCTTTCGACACATTTGCTGCCAACTCAATAGAAACTAGTTAGCTAGAGCTAATAAAAACCTGCTAGCATAAATTTGCGCCACATCATCACACCGTCGCTGTTTGTAAATGCACTTCATAAAAAAATATTGTTTGTTTGAAACAAACTGTAAAAATGTAAAAACAAGTTGTACAGCCGGGCTAGCTGTTTCCCCTTTGCTTCCAGTCTTTATGCTAAGCTAATCGCCTCCTGCCTCAGCTCCATACTTAGCCCATGTGTGGTATTGATCTTCTCAGCTAACTCTCAGCAGGAAAGCGAATACGCTCAGGTCCTACATCTTCAAACTATACCGTTAAATCTCCACAAACTGTACAAATCCACCAATCAGCTTTTGTATTTACATTTTTTCCTTCGTGTGAGATGAGGAAACGACATTACTTCATCATAGTGGTGGTAAATAAACAAAAACAGCACAGACGAAGACCACAAGTCACGAGAAAATATGTTTGGTACATGAGGTAATGAATTAACAAACACATATTTGACATCCAGGCAGTTGGTAGCTTTTGCGACGGCACGTTTGAGGTTATTGTCTCCCACTGAACGTCGGCTCTAACTGCTTCGTGTGCCGGACTAGCTAACGGCCACTGTGGAGTCGGAGTGATACACCAGACTGGAAGTTGTTTCGTAGTCTCGTTAGAGTCTGAAGCACCGTTCGGACGGGATTCATTTTTCCAGTTGAGGTGGAGTGAGTTTCTACTCGTCCCATTCTTGTGTCGCCTTGAGCGAATTTCTTCAAATTCGGCACAAACGTCCACCTGGTCATCAAAAGTTGCTGTGACCTCACAAAATCAGGCTCGAACTCATGACAATTTCACACAAATGTTTAAGATGGAACTGCACCGTGACTGGTTGGCGGCCGCATACAGCCGCGAGGCGGTAATTCTAATTAAGAAAAGGGAGTAAACTGAATGTTCTAACTGAACACCAACACGAAGGCCAACTTGGGAAACAACATTACGGCCATAAAGCCACCAGGAGAGCTACACCCCATAAACGCTCATCAAATATGCTGTTGGAATGCCAGTTTAGAGAAAGTGTTTTTTAAGCCTATAGTACCATTAAAAGTATGCCGAATTAGCATTTAGCAGTTCCCGTTAGCAGTGGATCCACTGACGTACGGACGACTATCACCAGACGACTTTGAGGCTGGAAAAAACTTAAAAACGTGACGATTCTGATGCTTTTTTTTCAAGATTTCCAAGTGGATTTGTGGACATTTATTCGCGATGGACATAACATAGTAATACAGAGTACTGAGTGAGTTATGACTCTTTATCTTCTGTTTGTCCTGCTGAATTGTCCTCGTCTTTTACAGTCCTTTCCTGTAATTTCCACATCCACCTGTAATCTCAATCCCATCCCAATGGGCTGAGGTCTCTTCTCTGCTGGGTGGATTTCAGATCGTCACACACAAGATATCCAGTAAAAAACAAAGTCAAGAAAGGACTGTGACTATTTGAAAAACGCTGAATTGAAACAATACAGCGAACGTGAATAAAACACGAAACAACACTGTAATACGATAATCGACAGGCTACATGACTGTGCTGGTTTAGACCTGGGCTACGACTGGAGTGTCGGTTGTTCTGAGCTCTTAATGACACTTGCTGAATGTACAAAAGTAAGTCGAGGGAAGACCTGCAAAGACTTAATCTACGGGGAAGAATCACTGAGCAAGAGTCTTCTTTCTGAGGGAGGTTGGATTACAAAAGACATGTTTGGCCCACATGTGGACACGCACTCAAATAACAAAGCGTGGGGCCCCTTAAATCCAAACCCTGAGCCCCAAACCAGCTGATAGGAACACTGCAGATAACCTGGTTTTACTGGTCGCACTAAAGGGGCCAGTGGCAATACTGTTACCTCCATTTGAACCTGGTATTTGTTGAATCCTGCACACAGTCGATCACTTTAACTAATTTATTTTTCCTGGAGACCCAGGACATGTTGCTGGACCCGCTGGAGGGAAGGGAGGCACGGGAGAGCCAGAACCAGGACTGAGAGGAGCAGACTCAGACCTGCTGCAGTAACATGAGCGGTTTCTAAAGGGACTCTGGTGCTCCTGAGAAACACCACCGCTTTAGTCCACAGGGGGCGCCAGAATCAACCTGGAAAAGAAAGTTCCTTGTAGCAACTTTAATAAATTGAGTTCAAGTGACAGACAGTTTGCAGGATTTTGAAAATATATATTGTTTCATAATCGTCCAGGATATTTTATCTCGTTTAAAGATCTTTAAAAGAGCCCTCGAGACATTTGTTTGAAATGTCCTGCAGTAAGAAAAGATGCACCAGAGATGAGACGCCACGTTGAGGCGCTGCAGTGTTTTAGCTGCAGAGGATTCTGTTCCTTTCTGTTCTTCTGGTGCAGTGGCAGTGAAACATCAGGTCCAGGTGGAATGGTCTGAAGTTTGATTTAGAAACACTTCACTCTCGCATAAGAAGAGACGAGTTTAGCAGCCAACTGATCGCCTGCGTCGTCACAGGCTGCACGTAAATCAATAAACCTGACTCCACTTAACTGACATGAAACGTGTGTCATATCTTAAAGGATATTACTGGAGAGTTCCACTCCAGCGCTCACGTTGTTTCAGAGGCTCAAACACAAATAAACAACAACATAATATCAATAAATACAAAAACCAAATAAAAAATTAAATAATAAATAAACAAATAGATAAATAAACAAACAAATAAATAAACAAACAAATAAATAAATAAGTGTGTGTGTGTGTGTTTTCAGCTCTGCGGCGACGCCTTACGGCTCTCTCTCAGGATGCCGTCCAGGCCGTTGAGCTGGCGGAGGAAGCCCCGGTTGGGGATGACGCCTCGGTGGTCCTTCACGGTTTTGATGGCCTCCACCAGCGTCAGGTTCTGTCGGATCATCAGGTAGGCCAGGACCAGCGTGGCCGAGCGGCTCACTCCCACAGTGCAGTGGACCAGCACCTTACCTGCACACACAATATGAACGTTAATCTGTTGTTGGTTTATTGTTCATCTGTCACAACTTTACAGTCCTGGTTCACTCGTTCACAGAGAAAAAGCTGTAAAAAGCCACTCAGGAGGTGGTGGAGACCAAAAACAGAGCTGAAAGACAGACATTCTCATTCCGTCACATACGAGACACTATAGGTTTCAGAGCAACGTGTCAAACTATGATGAGCTGTTTTAAACAGGTGGTTTAGACTTCTGAGTTGGGTTAATCGTTAACCATCAGAGTGTAAATAAAGTTTTATCGTTAACCATCAGAGTGTAAATAAAGTTTTATCGTTAACCATCAGAGTGTAAATAAAGTTTTATCGTCAACCATCAGAGTGTAAATAAAGTTTTACTGACTCAGTAGAACATGTGTTTCTAGTCTCTGATCTCTGATCATGTTTCATTGTAAACAACCAATCAGAGGAGAGCTAGCAATGTTAGCAGCATCGCTAACGGCTAACCAACAGGAGGAGAGCTAGTAACGTTAGCAGCATCGCTAACGGCTAACCAACAGGAGGAAAGCTAGTAACGTTAGCAGCACCGCTAACGGCTAACCAACAGGAGAGCTAGTAACGTTAGCAGCACCGCTAACGGCTAACCAACAGGAGGAGAGCTAGTAACGTTAGCAGCACCGCTAACGGCTAACCAACAGGAGGAGAGCTAGTAACGTTAGCAGCACCGCTAACGGCTAACCAACAACAGGTTCACTTCAGTGACACTATGATGCCTTCAGGCTCTGCTCAGTGAACATGAGTACTGGCTGAAGGTTTATTATAACGTTATCATGATGTGTTCACATGTCATCTGTAAAATGTAGTTTTGGTGCTGAACTAGAATGAATCCAGTGGTTTGAAGGAGATGTTTTCACATGAATATGAATAGATATTAGAGATGAATTATGATGTTTAACTTCCTAACACGAGCTCTAAGAACATTATTATACAGCATTAAAACTAATGAGATTTGTTTTTATCAAATAAAATACAATCTTTTATTTCCTTATCATTTGAATGTATTTCTAAATATCCTCCTCACACACACACACACGTTCTCACACTAACCTCCACTCGTGAGGGCTTTGTGCATGAACTCAGCAGCCGGATAGAAGTTGACGCTCATGTCAAAGGTCGGCGAGTCGTGAGCCTCGATGCCGTGATAGGTGACGTTCATCCCGGCGTAGTACTCGGCTCCGCCGCGCCACTTACTCTGTGCACAGTTGAGGATGTGAGTGATGCCCAGTTTGGACAATTCACGGCGGTCTGACGCGATGTCTCTGCAGAGAAGAGGAGTCCAGAATCAGTCCGTCAAACTGATGTGTGATTTATATATTTACATAGAAGCGACGTAAACAAAGGCAGATGTGTCACGCAACTAAGTTCAGATCAGACAGCAACCTCCGGTTCTGAAGAGTGAAGTCAAAGCTTCATGTGTTAAAGCTGCATTCTCTCTAATGTCCACCAGGGGCCGACTCCTCTGGTTGTATAGAAGTCTATAGAAAATGACTCTACTTCTCTCTTGATTTATTACCTCAGTAAACATTGTAAACATGAGTTTATGTCTCAATCTCTAGTTTCAAGTCTTCTTCAATACAGCATGATGTTCATTTAGTACATTATGGTCCATTTAGAGTCACACAGACCATAAAGCAGGGGATGCTTTAGGGCGGGGCTACTGTGATTGACAGGTCTCTATCAGAGACAATACTGCGTCTCTACGTCACTCCTCCTCAGTCCATATATGGTCACTTCCTGTTCACTGGTTGCGAAAAACAACATGGCGACATCCGTAATCCAAGATGGCGACGTCAAAATCACCGAACTCGATGCTTCAAAACATCCGTCCACAAACCAACGAGTGACGTCACGACGACTGCGTCCACTTCTTATACACATTCTGTGGTTCTGATTCAGGAAAATGTTTTCTCTCATGAAATATTCGATATTTGTACTTTTTGGGACATCAAACTGTTAATTAAACCATATTCAGTGCACCGTAATTAATGTCTGACGTTTTATTTAAGAGTAAATTGATCCACCACCAGAATATAATATTTAATTTAACATAAAAATTGAGACTGAAAACTACATGATGACCGCTCTCCCCTAAAATAGTAGAATCATACTGTCCACCACTGATGTATGAAGTAAGTCGTGAGTTGTTGTTCGTTATTTATAAAGCGGTCCGCTTGTTTCCGCTGCCGGCCTGAACCTGACAGACTGCCTGTGTGTGTTCAGCCTCAGAGTTCGAGTCCGTCTCATTATTTACAGGATGTTTGAGATGTTGTTGTGCACACTGACGCACGTGCTTGTTTTATCTGCTGCATTACTTCACAATGAGTCGTGCATGAGATGAAAGCATTTGTAGCTCAATAATACGGATGCACGCTCTTGTTCAGTGCTGCCGGACGCATGCAACATTCTCAGGTACTTGTACTTCACTTGAATATTTCCATTTGATGCCACTTTATATTTGACAGATTTAGATAGTTACTTTTTAAGCTTCAGATTAACACTAAATGTTGCTAATATTCAACAATCCACCAATATATTAGGATGTATTATTACAGATGAACTCATCCGTTATTATATTAAATAATTATAAAGAGCTCCATCTTTAGCTGCAACATTAAAGTGATAAACGCATTAACGCATCAATAATTATATAATAACATGGTATATCATTCTATATTATATCATATTATATTGTATTATATTACGTTATATTCAATATATTATATTACATTTATTATAATATTTTAGATCACATTACATCATATTACATGATATTATATTTAGTATATAAATAAAGTGTATTTTGAACCAAAAGTATGCAGGTTTTTGAACGCAGTTGTACTTGCAGCAGAGTACTTCTACACTGTTTTCCTGCTCCTTTGACTTGGGAAACAGGTCTGAATACTTCCTCCATCATGAGGCGTTGCAGGTGCAACTCACTGATCTCCGATGTAGAGCCGCGGCCACACTTGGTCCGCGTGGTTGCAGGCGGTCTTGCCCGTGCACAGGAGCCGCTCCAGCTCGGACACCGTCAGCGTCGGGGCCACGCGCTCGGAGTCCTTTCGGTTCGGAGACCTGGAGCTGCTCCGGGACCGGGAGAACCGGGACATGAACGCCATTTAATCTGAGAGGAGACAACCACCGATTCACCTCATGAAATGTTAAAGCGATGAACAATGAAACACGTACAGAAGCCTGGAATGAATCGAGTGAAGGGAACTCATGTCATCATCAGAATATTATCTTCTTCAGATTGTGTAACAAATATTAACCTGTAGCTTTGTTGGTGAATCCTCGGCTGCATGTCTCTGTGTGACTGGAACTACAATCCTGTATAATAAGGAATAAAGACGTGCAGTGCGCGTGTTTGTTGTTATTTACCTGTGTGTTGTTGTGGTCCGTGTCTCAGTGCTGCAGGGCGAGCTGCTCCGCGGCCATGTTGACTCGTGTATGTGCTGAGGGAGGATGCATGCGATGAGGAGGCTGCTGCTGCTGCTGCTGCTGCTCCTCCAGCAGCAGACATCTTCTCAGCGCCTTCTCCTTCTCAACAAGTCCTCATCGAGACGCACGTGACTCCACGGACCCGGGGCAAAGTCACGTGCATGCGGTGTGTGTGTGTGTGTGTGCATGAATAGAGTGTGTTGTCTGGTGGTGTTATGTTTTAATTCTGCTGATAATAATCGTGGTTATTTGTTATGTTTAGTTGTTAATGAGGGTCCAGTGTGACGTTTTCTTTGGTGGCGTTTTGTCGCCATCTTCCGGTCAAATGAGGGAAATCAGGGAGAAAAAATAAACAATCTCACCATGAGGTCCATTCAGAGGTGGAGGAGGAGGAAGTATTCAGATTACTCTCTGAAGTAAAAGTACTCATACCACACTGTGAACATACCCTGCTGCAAGTGGAAATCCTGCATGAAAATGTTCCGACAGTAAAAGTATGTTGGTACAGTCAGCAAAATATAGTTAAAGTATTCAAAATGTGTCTGTTCTACTATTATATATTCTATCAAAAGATTATTATGACTCGTGCATGAATGCAAAAGCAGGATTTTACTGTTGTAGTTGGTTGATTCTGCAGTTACTGATGCCATCTTTTATTGAATAAAATAAATTAGTAAAAAGTACAATATTTGATTAAATTAAATTGTATTAAATTACATTTTATTTCATTTATTTCATTTATTTCATTTATTTCATTTATTTCATTTATTTCATTTCATTCCATTCAGAAGAAAATAAACAACAAAACTGGGAACGCGGAGTTTTAGAGGAGGAGGGGCTTGATGGCATCATGACGTCAAATTCCTGCGACGCACGTGTGGTTGTAGTGAGGCGCAGAGATGGCTACTGAGAGGCTTCTGTTCCATGAAATGGGCTTAGACGACCGTCTTCTAAAGGTAACAAACCTTCTGACAGCATCAGTACATGTTTAATAAAGTGTTCGTGAGACGTTGAACCTCCGGCTGAAGAATGTAAATGGAAGAAAAGTGACGTAAACATGACGTAAATACAGAAGGAGTGCGTCACGTCTGAGCTCGCTTGTCTCGTGTTTCTACTAACTAGATGTGACGTGAATAAAAAGGTTAAACCGATTGAAATGTTCCAACTGATACTTGATAGTTCAGTTTAGTAAAGAAGTAGTAATACCCCATTTTTAAAATACTACGTACGGAGTAAAAAGTACAATATGTACCTCTGAGATGTAGTACAGTAACAAGTAAAAATGTTGGAATCTCTGTGTTATTAATAATATTCCGTCGTGTTCTGCTCGGTGAACTCTCTGCTTGTCGTCCTGGTTCAGGCGGTTGCAGACCTGGGTTGGTCTCAGCCCACTCTGATCCAGGAGAAGGCGATCCCTTTGGCCCTGGAGGGGAAAGACCTCCTGGCTCGGGCTCGGACCGGATCGGGAAAGACCGCTGCCTACGCCGTACCCGTCATCCAGCGCATCCTGGCCTCCAAACAGGTGAGGGGAGAAAAACGGATGTCACCCAGCTGTTCTTCGTCCTCCTCCTCCTCCGGGCCGCTCACTGTTTGTTTGTTGTCTTCAGAGCGTCCGTGAGCAGGAGGTCAGAGCTCTGATCCTGGTTCCAACCAAAGAGCTGGGTCAGCAGGTTCAGACCATGATGAGACAGTTAACGGCGTTCTGCTCCAGAGACGTCCGAGTGGCCGACATCACCGGGAAAGCTGACCTGTCTGCACAGAGGTACGTACGCACGCACGCGTGTGTGTGTGTGTGTGTGTGTGTGTATATATTAGGGGTGTAACGGTTCACAAAACTCACGGTTGGGTTCGGTACGATACAGTGGAGCCACGGTTCGGTACAGTAGAAAACTATAAATGCCAGAGAAATGTACTTGATTTTAAAATATATTGTGTATATATATATATTTACATGTGTGTGTGTGTGTGTATATATATATATATATATATATATATATATATATATATATACACATGTACAAATATATGCATATACATATGTTGTGTTTGAACAGGCCCATCTTAATGGAGAAGCCTGACGTGATCGTGGGGACGCCGTCCCGCGTCCTCGCCCACCTCACCGCCCAGAACCTGGTCCTGCACTCGTCTCTGGAGACGCTGGTGGTCGACGAGGCCGACCTGCTCTTCTCGTTTGGCTTCGAGGACGACCTGAAGAGCTTGTTATGGTGAGAACGTTAATAATCAGCATGTTTAATGCACAGTGGCCCAATCTGTTCTCCACTGAGAACCGCTTTGTGAATAAGTTGTTGATGATTTTGATTGATATCTTGTGGGAGGTTTGCATCATGACGATCATTTGAGTTGTTGTGCTTTTAAAATTCCTAATACAAATATAATCTGATCCAAAGCTGCTCATGCTGTATTGAAGAAGACTTGAAACTAGAGATTGAGACATAAACTCATGTTTACAATGTTTACTGAGGTAATAAATCAAGAGAGAAGTAGAGTCATTTCCTATAGACTTCTATACAACCAGAGGAGTCGCCCCCTGGTGGACACTAGAGAGAATGCAGCTTTAACACATGAAGCAGGTTGTCTCCTGTATTTCGCCACTAAAACGAAGCTTTTCTGTGTATTTTTCAACAGTCATTTGCCGAAGATCTACCAGTCGTTCCTGATGTCGGCTACTTTCTCTGAGGATGTTCAGGCGTTGAAGGAGCTGCTGCTGCACAACCCTGTAATGCTGCGTTCAGAGTCTCTTTAGAACAGGAGTCTCAAACTCATCTTCACTCCGGGCCACATCAGCACCATGGTCGCCCACAAAGGGCCGGTTGTAAATGTAACTAATAATAATAATAATAACTTTAATTTATATAGCGCCTTTCAGGGGACCCAAGACCGCTTTACAAGAGTAACAAAAACAGTTTAGACTTAACTACTCGTAACATATTGTTAAATAACTCTGCATTTGATTATTGTTTATTCAAGTGTAAAAATATTGTACATGCAGTTATATAAATGTAAAAATATATTTAAGCACATTTCTGTTCCAACTTAAATCCTTTTAATTTAGGGTTCAGAAACCCACATTACTCTATCAAAGATCAAACTATTAAAGAAAATATCAAACAAGTTATTACGATAACTTTGTTCAAAGCGTAAAATCCTTTCAAGGGTGCGTTTGCACAATCCCACATGAAGTATTTCATGTGTTGTAAAGCCACGTTTAAAGTCTTCAATGTGCTCACAATACATTTCCATGTCAAATGTACAGTAACCAGCCAAAGAGCTGCTTCTATGACTGTTTAAGTATCTCATCATTTTGACTTTCAATCTCATAACTTCGACTTTCCGTCTCATAACTTCGACTATGGGGATATTTTTATTAACAAGTCTAACTTAAAAAAAAAAAAAAAACTTTAAAAATTCTTTATTTTTTGCTGGCGGATTCGCGGGCCACATAAAATGACGTGGCGGGCCGAATTCGGCCCACGGGCCGGGAGTTTGAGACCCCTGCTTTAGAGGGAACGGCTGATCGACGTTACCGTGTCGCTGGCTCTGGTTCTGTCCTCACACCTGTATCTGTGTCCTCTCAGGTGATCCTGAAGCTTCAGGGCTCTCAGCTGCCGGACAGCAGCCAGCTGCAGCAGTACAGCATCAAATGTGAGGAGGAGGACAAGTTCCTGCTGGTCTACACGCTGCTGAAGCTGCATCTGGTTCAGGGGAAGACGCTGGTGTTTGTGGGCGCCGTGGACCGGAGCTACAGACTCAAACTGTTCTTGGAGCAGTTCGGTATTCCCGCCTGTGTGCTCAACTCTGAGCTGCCCGTCCAGTCCAGGTGAGAGGAGATGGGAGTGGCTTTTACTTAAAGGTACTGTGAGGCGCTTTTAACTGGTTCTGAACCAGTCTCAGTGTGGTCCTGATCCTCTATCAGACCTGCATCAGTACAGAGACCATCAGAGAGAAGATGGTCTGTTTCTATAGAGTTGTTCTTGATGCTCGTCATCGGAGCCACCGGGTCGGTGAAACCAGATGAACTCATGCAGGTTCACCAGAACCTCCTTCAGCTCAGACTCCAGCAGAGACCGGTCCACCGTGGACAGACCCAGATCCTCCAGCAGAGACCGGTCCACCGTGGACAGACCCAGATCCTCCAGCAGAGACCGGCCCACCGTGGACAGACCCAGATCCTCCAGCAGAGACCGGTCCACCGTGGACAGACCCAGATCCTCCAGCAGAGACCGGTCCACCGTGGACAGACCCAGATCCTCCAGCAGAGACCGGTCCACCGTGGACAGACCCAGATCCTCCAGCAGAGACCGGTCCACCGTGGACGGACCCAGATCCTCCAGCAGAGACCGGTCCACCGTGGACAGACCCAGATCCTCCAGCAGAGACCGGTCCACCGTGGACGGACCCAGATCCTCCAGCAGAGACCGGTCCACCGTGGACAGACCCAGATCCTCCAGCAGAGACCGGTCCACCGTGGACAGACCCAGATCCTCCAGCAGAGACCGGTAGCAGCGTCTCCTCCAGGATCAGAGCTTCTCCTCTCTGGGAGTCAACACCGACACCACGCTGCTGGAGATCCAGGACGTGTTGCTGGACCCGCTGGAGGGAAGGGGGGCACGGGAGAACCAGAACCAGAACCAGGACTGAGAGGGTCAGACTGTCAGACCTGCTGCAGTAACATGAGAGGTTCTAAAGGGACTCTGGTGCTCAGAGACACGACCACTTTAGTCCACAGGGACCAACAGAACCAACACTAGATGGAAGTTCCTTGTAGTAACATGGTGTATTTTCACAATGAGTACTTTTGCTTGCGTAAAGGATCTGAGTACTTCTTCCAGCATGTTGATCCTCGTTCCCTTTGGCAATAAACGGTTCTGATTCTTCTCTTCTGGTGGTTTCCTCCTGCAGGTGTCACATCATCACTCAGTTCAACCAGGGCTTCTACGATTACATCATCGCCACAGATGAGCTGAGTCTGGCCGACCCCACCGCTGCTCCGGAGACGGCTGGCAAAGGGAAGAAGAGGAAGAGGAGCACGGAGAGAAGAGGAGGAAGGTGAGTCCAGGGAGAGTCTTGAATGTGCTGCTGCGGACGTATTCTAGACTCCGAACAGAACCTCTGTCCGCTGAGGTGAACGCTGTGTTCAGAGTGTTTCCACCTCTCTGCCGTGCTGCTGGAGGAGCTGCTGCTCTGCTGCTGCTCCTTTGTCTTTGTAGAGATCATCGGCGTTTCAGTAACATCAGGACATGAATACATTCAGAGTACAGCTTCAATGAAACCTGCAGAGCACGTTGGAGTGGCACCGTTTGGATGAAGCAGATCTTCTGCAAACACTACTTGTTGATACGAGTCATCAGATATCAGATGAGTTGATCCGACAGACGGACTTTAGCGCCACCTGGAGGTCTTTAATGACTGAACCGTGTGTTTTTAAAGGACGAAGGACAAAGAGTTCGGCGTCTCCAGAGGCGTCGACTTCCAGAACGTTGCCAACGTCATCAACTTTGATTTCCCGTTAACCGCGGAGTCGTACATTCACAGAGTGGGAAGGTGAGTAGCGGTTCACTCACCCGGTCATGGATGTGTGATGAGAATCAAACGCTGATGTAAATCTGTTTCCTTCTGCAGGACGGCGAGAGCAGACAACCCCGGCACCGCGCTGTCCTTCATCGCTCACACGGAGCTCGGCCTGCTGTCGGAGGTGGAGGAGGCGCTCTCAGGAGGTGAAGCGCACGACGAACCTCCGAGCTGTTAGCATGAAGTAGAGCTCTGAGCTTTGTGTGAAGTAAATCCAGTCAGTCCTGACCTGTGAGAGCTGCTCATGAGCAAGGCAGCAGTGTGTAACCCTCACCGTTTAGAAGGGAATGATCTTGTTTATGTGTTTATATGAAATGTTTGTTGTTTTTAGATAAAGCCGACTCGAGTCTGAAACCGTACGAGTTCAGGATGGAGGAGATCGAAGGCTTCAGGTACCGGTGCAGGGTGAGTATCCTCCTCATCGTCGTTTGAAGAACACACGATGAAGAGGCTTAAGATGAGCTGATGAACCGCTTTGTGTGCAGGACGCCATGCGCTCCGTGACCAAGCAGGCGGTGAAGGAGGCGCGACTGAAGGAGATCAAGCAGGAGCTGCTCAATTCAGAGAAACTCAAGGTGTGTGTGTGTGTGTGTGACTGTGTGTGTGTGTGTGTGTGTGTGTGTGTGTGTGTGTGTGTGTGTGTGTGTGTGTGTGTGTGTGTGTGTGTGTGTGTGTGTGTGTGTGTGTGTGTGTGTGTGTGTGTGTGTGTGTGTGTGTGTGTGTGTGTGTGTGTGTGTGTGTGTGTGTGTGTGTGTGTGTGTGTGTGTGTGAGATGACGACGTCTGTGTGTCTTGTCTCTCAGACGTATTTCGAGGACAACCCCAGAGACCTGCAGCTGCTCCGACACGACAAAGACCTCCATCCTGCCATCATCAAACCTCACCTGAGGAACGTCCCCGAGTACCTCAGTAAGACACTCGAAGTACCACAAGTACTCGAGTAAATGTACTTGGATAGAGATGTCGATCGTTGGTAACTCGGCGTCTTCGTTTCCTTCAGTTCCTGAGACCCTGAAGGGCGCCGGGAACCCGCTGTCCACCCGCAGGAAGAAGCAGAAGTTCAAGTCCACACCAGGAGGAGTCGTCAAGAGCAGCTTCAGGGTGAGAACTCGTGTTTAACAATCTGTTGACGGAATGACGTGATGGTAACTGTGGTTCTCAGTGAGAACTTGGTTCAAACAAGGCACCACAGCAGAGCGCCATCTGCTGGCTGCAGAATAATGGAATAAAATAACAGAACATAAGTCTGGATTAATGCACGACGTAACACATCCTGCCATCGACATTCGACGTCTTAATGTCGGTGGCAGATAGAACAGCTCATGAGCCACGATGTGCGGCTGATTGGCTGTTTCTCTGCTGCGATCTGATTGGCTGTTGTCCAAATACTGACGCCGTCATTGGCTCGTTGTCAGACGTTAGCATTTAAAAAAGACAATAACTTCTCACAAGATCACACAAAAACCTGAGCCGCCCGGCGTTCTAAACCAAGCGTGGTGTGAGGATGAACCGGTGTGAGGATGAACCGGTGTGAGGGTGAAGCGGTGTGAGGATGAACCGGTGTGAGGATGAAGCGGTGTGGATGAACCGGTGTGAGGGTGAAGCGGTGTGAGGGTGAAGCGGTGTGAGGATGAACTGGTGTGAGGGTGAAGCGGTGTGAGGGTGAAGCGGTGTGAGGGTGAAGCGGTGTGAGGGTGAACTGGTGTGAGGATGAAGCGGTGTGGATGAACCGGTGTGGATGAACCGGTGTGAGGGTGAAGCGGTGTGAGGGTGAAGCGGTGTGAGGGTGAAGCGGTGTGAGGGTGAAGCGGTGTGAGGGTGAAGCGGTGTGAGGGTGAACTGGTGTGAGGATGAAGCGGTGTGGATGAACCGGTGTGGATGAACCGGTGTGAGGGTGAAGCGGTGTGAGGGTGAAGCGGTGTGAGGGTGAAGCGGTGTGAGGGTGAAGCGGTGTGAGGGTGAAGCGGTGTGAGGGTGAAGCGGTGTGAGGGTGAAGCGGTGTGAGGATGAAGCGGTGTGAGGGTGAAGCGGTGTGAGGGTGAAGCGGTGTGAGGGTGAAGCGGTGTGAGGGTGAAGCGGTGTGAGGGTGAAGCGGTGTGAGGATGAAGCGGTGTGAGGATGAAGCGGTGTGAGGGTGAAGCGGTGTGAGGATGAAGCGGTGTGAGGATGAAGCGGTGTGAGGGTGAAGCGGTGTGAGGATGAAGCGGTGTGAGGATGAAGCGGTGTGAGGGTGAAGCGGTGTGAGGGTGAAGCGGTGTGAGGATGAACCGGTGTGAGGATGAACCGGTGTGAGGATGAACCGGTGTGAGGATGAACCGGTGTGAGGGTGAAGCGGTGTGAGGGTGAAGCGGTGTGAGGATGAACTGGTGTGAGGGTGAAGCGGTGTGAGGGTGAAGCGGTGTGAGGGTGAAGCGGTGTGAGGGTGAACTGGTGTGAGGATGAAGCGGTGTGGATGAACCGGTGTGGATGAACCGGTGTGAGGGTGAAGCGGTGTGAGGGTGAAGCGGTGTGAGGGTGAAGCGGTGTGAGGATGAACCGGTGTGAGGATGAACCGGTGTGAGGATGAACCGGTGTGAGGATGAACCGGTGTGAGGGTGAAGCGGTGTGAGGGTGAAGCGGTGTGAGGATGAACTGGTGTGAGGGTGAAGCGGTGTGAGGGTGAAGCGGTGTGAGGGTGAAGCGGTGTGAGGGTGAACTGGTGTGAGGATGAAGCGGTGTGGATGAACCGGTGTGGATGAACCGGTGTGAGGGTGAAGCGGTGTGAGGGTGAAGCGGTGTGAGGGTGAAGCGGTGTGAGGGTGAAGCGGTGTGAGGGTGAAGCGGTGTGAGGGTGAAGCGGTGTGAGGGTGAAGCGGTGTGAGGGTGAAGCGGTGTGAGGGTGAAGCGGTGTGAGGGTGAAGCGGTGTGAGGGTGGAGCGGTGTGAGGGTGGAGCGGTGTGAGGGTGGAGCGGTGTGAGGGTGGAGCGGTGTGAGGGTGAACCGGTGTGAGGGTGAAGCGGTGTGAGGGTGAAGCGGTGTGAGGGTGAAGCGGTGTGAGGGTGGAGCGGTGTGAGGGTGAAGCGGTGTGAGGGTGAAGCGGTGTGAGGGTGAAGCGGTGTGAGGGTGAAGCGGTGTGAGGGTGGAGCGGTGTGAGGGTGAAGCGGTGTGAGGGTGAAGCGGTGTGAGGGTGAAGCGGTGTGAGGGTGAAGCGGTGTGAGGGTGAAGCGGTGTGAGGGTGAAGCGGTGTGAGGGTGGAGCGGTGTGAGGGTGGAGCGGTGTGAGGGTGAAGCGGTGTGAGGGTGGAGCGGTGTGAGGGTGAAGCGGTGTGAGGGTGGAGCGGTGTGAGGGTGGAGCGGTGTGAGGGTGAAGCGGTGTGAGGGTGAAGCGGTGTGAGGGTGAAGCGGTGTGAGGGTGAAGCGGTGTGAGGGTGAAGCGGTGTGAGGGTGAAGCGGTGTGAGGGTGAACCGTAATGATCAACGTAATAACTCTGAGTCCATCTCAGGCTCTGGGAATCATTTTCTTCTTAAAGCCCAAATTCTGAATCAAATACTTGAGAAAATGGTCGTTAGTTGGCGTTACCGTAGTTATCTGGTCGATGTTTTACAGAGAATAACATCTGAACTGCATATTAAAACATAAATGTTTGGCTGAAACGATGCGTTGGAGCCGTGACGTTGAGTTTGATGTAACCTCTCGTAGAAGAACATCCAGGTGAAGAACCCTCTGAAGAGTTTCCGGTACAGCGGCGGGAGGAAAGGCAGAGCCGGCCAGTCGTAGCTGCGGAGGACAAATATGAACTGAACGCACTCTGGATGACGTGGACGCTGACTTATGTGAACTTTGAAACAAGAGGAAAATGCCAGAAACATCGAACGCATGTGGAGGAATACAGTGTCTGTGTTTTATTATTTCTAATGCATCTGTTGTGGAACCAGTGAAACTGTTTGTTCAAATAAATGATTTCTTCTCAAACATTTGTTTTCTAGTTCCAGTGTTTCATATTTACTAAGAGGACATGTTGATGTTTAGCAGGTCTGTTAATGATTAGATCTTTTATGAGACCTGTCAATCAGTGTGTAGCCCCGCCCTAAAGCAGCCCCTGCTTTATAGTCTATTAGAGACCTGTCAATCAGTGTGTAGCCCCGCCCCTAAAGCATCCCCTGCTTTATAGTCTATTAGAGACCTGTCAATCAGCGTGTAGCCCCGCCCTAAAGCATCCCCTGCTTTATGGTCTATTAGAGACCTGTCAATCACAGTAGCCCCGCCCTAAAGCATCCCCTGCTTTATGGTCTATTAGAGACCTGTCAATCACAGTAGCCCCGCCCTAAAGCATCCCCTGCTTTATGGTCTGTGTGACTCTAAATGGACCATAATGTACTAAATGAACATCATGCTGTATTGAAGAAGACTTGAAACTAGAGATTGAGACATAAACTCATGTTTACAATGTTTACTGAGGTAATAAATCAAGAGAGAAGTAGTCATTTTCTATAGACTTCTATACAACCAGAGGAGTCGCCCCCTGGTGGCCACTAGAGAGAATGCAGGTTTGACTTCTGTCTTAAGATCTGGAGATTGTCTCCTCCTGTGTTGTCATAAATCGATGGCGCTGTCCGTAGTGCTGAAGTAGACGAAAGCTTCGTACAGATCAATAATATCTTTTCTATAAATAATACACAGACTCGGGTCATTTAGAAAAACAAACTTTTTTTAATTAAATGCATTTATCAGAACATTAAATCAGTTTAACTGAGGCCAGCAATCGCACTGTAAAGCCATTAAAGGATCATAGAGACAGACATACATTTGTAATAAAGAAGTACTTAATATCGTGTTTGTGTCGTGGCATGCTGTATCGTGTTTTATTGAGCCGATGCACATCTGTATAGTCTGCTCAGCAGAAGATTTCTATTCCAGATCAATTCTCTGTGAAGAATAAAACATTTCTCTTCTGGGCGTTCCCTTAAAATCACATCCATCTCCACTCACCCTGACCACGCTGATAAAACGTACTCCTTTTATTCCAAATGACAATATTCAAAATGTGATATGATTCATATTCTGTTTGGATATTCTGAATGTGTTCTTATTGTAAAACGTGTGATATGTTGATATTCTTCAGGTTTTAGATCATTCTTTGGACATGTATACAGCTCATTCACTATATATGTATATATTATATATATATATTATTTATATATATATATATTATTTATATATTATATATATATATATACGTATACAGCTCATTCACTGTATGAGTCTCTTTCCATGTAAACGGCTTATCATGAATATTGTCGTCTTCAGAATAAGGACATGAACCAGAATATGTGCTTCATATAAACGTAGTCAATCTTTACCCGACTAGTTGAAACTCAGAACTAAATATTGAACGTGTTGTGTGTTTAAAGCTGTGATGTTGTGGTTGATGAGGTCTTATAGAGAATGAAGTCATCAATCAATCGTGTATTCAAAGGGATAGTCCTGTGTGGGCACCGAGTCAAAGTTGACGCTATCGAACGGGTTCTCGGTCATCCAACTGTCCACCGGAAACCAGGAGTCGTACCAGGAAGTGGTTCTCTCGGTCTCCGGTGTGGTCGTGGGGGCTGTTGTGGTTGTTGTAGACGGAGTGGTGCTCAGACCGGCTCTTAATCTCTGCTGACGCAGCCGGCGTAGACGCATGATCCGGAGCCTCCGGAGTCGCTCTGCGTTCTGGCTGGCGGAGTGACTGTCGATGGTCGAGGCCGCGGGGCTGCTGGCCGCCGTCGTCTTCGCCACCTTTACTTTGGGCACCAGCCGAATGGGCCTCCTGCCGTGGAGCGCCATGATCTGCTTGATGCGGTCCCAGTTGGACTTGGCCAAGGTGAAGCTGCACGAGGTGGCTCCGAAGTCGTAGCCCACCATGCACAGTCTGGTCTGAGGGGTGTAGCCGTCGGCCTTGGCGGTCACCCTGAACTCCCCGGGGTTTAGCAGCCGCCAGTAATCACCACCTGCAGCTGAAAACAGTTCGTGAAAACAGTTAGGAGCTGAAGTTCTTGACCAAAGAAAGTCTTTATTGTCATCCGAAATGCAAAGAACCCAACGTACCGGTTTTGACGTCGTGCCGGATTCCCTCCACAGACACGGTGGCGTTGGGCAGCGGAGTTCCCTCCACGTCTCTCACGACACCTTTTATCCCTCGATGGACCTGCACAGGAAACAGTATTTCAGGTCCAACCACGGTACAATCTGAAGATGTTTCAGTGGGACACAACAGCACAAAAGCCCTGATAGTTTCATCCGTCACAGAGCAGAGCGGCCAAAGCCGTCAGAGGCGTTACAATGGACTCACACTGGGGAACAAACACAACTTCTACAGGGCAGCAAAGGAGCAAACACCCGGGGGCTGAAAACCGTCATAATGCCAATAGAATCCATCGCAGCCATGGACTGGATGAAGAAGTTGACGCAGTCGTTGTGACGTCACCCATTGGTTTACGGACTACGCTTTTAAAGGCCTCGAGTTCGACATTTGACTGTCGCCATCGTGCAGCTTTAAGTCATGAAGCATCGGCTCCACTCTTCAGAACTGGAGGTTGTCTCTTGATTTTAACCAACATTACTCAGAGCCGACGACGCCACGTTCCATATGAAGAACAAAACAGCACAACCCTATTTGTTGGGGGGGGGGGGGGGGGTCTCATACTGATAAATCAAGTTCTCACTTGTTCGATGAAGGACAGCAGAGACTCGCGGTTGTTCTCCCACTCGAGAGGCAGCTCACTCTCATGGGGAAACTTGTCACAGCCCAAGAAGACGGACAGCTCGAAGCAGTTGGTGTGCAGGTAGCTGAAGTCGTTCATGGCTGTGGGAGAGGATGAGGAGCAGGATGAGCTCTTCGTTTTCATGAATCCGTCCGTTGATACCTGCTACCGTGCTCCTTCTCTGCGTCCCTCTGTGTCAACACTTACTGCCCACCACTGGATCCCAGACGGCCCTGTTGGTGATGCCCTGGCCCCCGGTGAGGTCGTCTCCGTGGCACGAGCCGCGGTAGGTCTCCGTCATGGTCAGGTGGCTGTGGGCGTACGACATGGCCAACCATCGGAACATGGCGTCGTCCGGCGTCTCCCTCAGAGATCCCTCGTTCTGCCGCTGAATGCGAGCCCACGTCTCCTCGTTCATGTCGCTGCTGCTTCTCCACCGCCGGCTGTCGGTTGACTTGAACACCGTCAAAGGGATTATAGGGTTAATGTCTGCTGACGAGATCATCTTCATGTTGTATTTGGTTCTTCTTTGTAAAACAATAGATAAAAAGGCTTACAGAAATTGATGGACGCTGCATGTCAAAAGGGTACGCCACCAGTTTTTCTCCTCCTTGCATATTCGCCCCCAGCACGAACGGGGTGCGCTCCATCCAGGAAATTATGGATTTTGTCTCCGTACCGAGCTGTGAAAGCAAGAAGCAGAGAAGTGTGAACGTCAGCACGTCGTGTCGG
The DNA here is from genome assembly GCF_949748355.1 of Melanostigma gelatinosum. NCBI lineage: Eukaryota > Metazoa > Chordata > Actinopteri > Perciformes > Zoarcidae > Melanostigma > Melanostigma gelatinosum. The sequence goes on along the minus strand of NC_136651.1, from coordinate 1,304,120 downwards.
ATCACAAGTGGTGAACATCTGCTGTCTTTAGACCTCTGAACCACGAGCAGCTTCAGGCTGTTGCTCCTCTCACTGTACTTCCTGTGGCCTCGATGTTCACTGGAACATAAAGTTCTGCTCCTCGATGGAAACAGAACCACCATGGCGAGAAGTAGGGAGAACTAGAACATGTCTTTAGTGCAGAACAACACAGTTACAATGATATATACAATATATACATATATATATATATATGTATGATATATATATATATATATATATATAATTATTTTGATAATTTATTTGACAAAAATTGGAAGACAATGAAATCTATACAGACAACATTTTCCAAAGTACCCGCGAGTGTTACAAATCGAGGCTCTACGTGTTGAACTGTTCACATTCTTACAACCTCTTCAGCAGCTGGAAGCTCAGTCACAGTCTCTCCTCCTTGTTGTCACATGACTGTTGGTCTCAGACGATCAATCATGACGTCATAGTTTCACTGAGGAGCGCACACTTTAATGTTTCTACACATTCTGGGTAAAGGAAACGCTTCATTAGTGGACATGTAGAAGAAAATGTTTTTGATGAAATATCAGAAATGTAAGCTTTGTTTCGATGGCTTCATCAGACGGAAGCGCTAATCACACATGATGTGTTCGAGGACTGTCCGAAGGATGAAAATCTGACGTTAATGACAGTTCTTACAGCTTCTGGCTGTTGTACACGGTGTGGTTTTGGTGATTGTTTAAAGATAATATGCTTTTAAATCCCACCGGTGGGTTTTGGGGTTCAGAGGGATTTTAAAAACACTCACAGAGCCGTTGAGGAAGTTCTCTGGGAGGGGGATGTGGTGATTGGGCACGATGCGAGGGACCCAGCCTCTGTCCTCGGCTCCCCACAGGATGCTGTTGAGGTCTGGGAAGTTCTGGAAGATGTCGTAGCCTTCTTCGGTCCAGTGGCCCAGAGCCCAGTTCCCCATCTCGGAGCCCTGGAGGACAAGAAGGAGGAGATCTACCAGTGTTCTAACCCGGCCTCAGCACTTCAAGGTGCTGCAGTTCCATCAACGTTCTGCAGCTCATTTGCTGCCCCATCGTACCATCTCGTAGGCCAGCTCGTAAGCATCGGGGTTGAGCGAAGGCACCAGGTGTATTCTCACTCCGTCCACCAGGCGGCGCACTCTGGGGTTGTCGTCTCTGTACTCCTTACACAGAAACTGCATCAGCAGGAGGAGGAGCTCTCGACCCAGCGCCTCGTTGCCGTGGAGACCGGCTGTGTACCGGAACTCCGGCTCACCTGGTGGATGCAGAAACAGAAGAGGAACGTCTCACGTGAGGACGGGTGGTCGTAGGACGTTCACACACTCGGTTGGTTCTTTGGCCGTCTGTCTGTCTCGTACCCGTCTCGTGCTCTCCGGGGTTGTCGGAGATCTCCATGGCGTACATCTTCAGGCCCTGAGAGCTTTTACCGATGTTGTAGATCCTGGTGATGTTGGGACACTCTTCGTTTATCACCTTCATCATCTGGAAGAGAAACAGACATCTCTGACATTGTTCTTTCCAGAATCATAACAACAGTTTATCATCTTTTATCAGTCGGAATCAGGAGACAACCTCCGGTTCTGTCGAGTGAAGTCAAAGCTTCACGTGTTAAAGCTGCATTCTCTCTAGTGTCCACCAGGGGGCGACTCCTCTGGTTGTATAGAAGTCTATAGAAAATGACTCTACTTCTCTCTTGATTTATTACCTCAGTAAACATTGTAAACATGAGTTTATGTCTCAATCTCTAGTTTCAAGTCTTCTTCAATACAGCATGATGTTCATTTAGTACATTATGGTCCATTTAGAGTCACACAGACCATAAAGCAGGGGATGCTTTAGGGCGGGGCTACACGCTGATTGACAGGTCTCTGTGTCACTCCTCCTCAGTCCATATATGGTCACTTCCTGTTCATTGATTGCAAAAAGTTGGCTACGGCCAAATCGCCAAACTCGAGGCTTCATAACATCCGTCCCCAAACTGATGAGTGACGTCACGACGACTACGTCCACTTCTTACAGTCTATGGTCAGCATTAACTACAGACCTGTCTCATGTCCTTGTAGTTGTGGTGTCGGAAGTCCAGGTCGTCTGACGGGTTGACTTCATTCTCACTGCGGTAGCTGCCTGAAAGAAGCACCACGCTGAGATGAGACTATTTGAACTGCTGGTAATGCCGTGTATCTGTCTGGTGTAAAGCTGGTCGTTATGGGAAACAAAGATTGAAGAAGTACTTGGATCTTTTACTTAAAGGGACAGTGTGGGATTTAGTAATATCTAGTGGTGAGGTTGCAGATTGCAACCACGTGTAGAGAACTACGGTAATGTTAAAACGTGAACGTCTCTCTTCAGAGTCAGTGTTCGGTTTTTGCCGTTCTACCGTAGAAACGTGGCGGACTCCGCCTCCCTCTCCATATGTAGATAATATGTAGGGATCATTCTGAGCTCACAAAAACAACAATTGTTCAGGTGATTAGACACCAAGTTTTTCTGCCAATTAATCCCTCTAAATCCTACTAGTACAAGTAGTACTACTACAGTGTAGAAATACTCTGTTACAAGTAAAAGTCCTGCATTCAAAATGTTAGTTTAGTAAAACCATCAGCATCAAAATGTACTAAAAGTACAAAACAGGACTCATGATGCAGAACAGTCAATTTCAGAATATTATATGTGCTGTTCGTGGATTATATTGTTATAATTATTGATGCATTATTGTGTTCATCACTTTAATGTTGCAGCTGGTAAAGTTGGAGCTAATTTGAACAACTTTAAACTGGCTAGTTTGTTTTGTGAGATTTCCTCCTCTGATCAATTAAGTTTTCATCTGAAACGATAATAATTCATAATTTATGAGCTGATTGTATTTTGCATTATTAATCAGAAGCAACTAAACTCCTGCAGTGCAGTAAGAAGTACACTGTTTACCTCTCAGATGTAGTGGAGGAGAAGTAGAAAGTAGCAGAAAATGGAAATACTCGGGTAAAGTACAAGTATGTTAAAATGTTCTTGTGTTCAGTATTTCAGGAAATGTACTCGGTTACATTCCACCAATGCAAGTTTAACGCTATTTGTAACGATAAGTAGGCCACACGACAGCAACAGCGACTTCAAACCCAACTCTGTGCTCTGATGAGGATTTCATAGAAAGAGCAGAAAATGTGAATACTTCTGAAGATTTGTATGTAATGCTGGAGGAAGTTGGTTAAATGGTGGAAACACTTCACAGTTATTCTGTGAGGCACGTCTGTAACACACCACTGAGGGTGTGAGGTTGTGTTGTGAAACAGTCTCTTTTTAAGTTGAAGTTTGGCAGAAAGTTGAGTTTTCTCTCCAGTGGACGATGACCCATTCCTAAAGAACGAGGAAGCGCTGTGACTCGTGAAACTCCTCCAGAAGCAGCTGAGCGAGGTGAGGAGCAGGAGGCGAGCGCTGCTGTGAACACACTGACCGGCCAGCTGACAGGCCAGGACCTCGGCCCGAAGACACAAGCTGCCGTTCCAGCTCTGAGGCAGGATGCGGATGTAGCGCGCCACCACGGGCGCCGCCAGCTGACCCAACACCGGCGTGTCCTTGTCCACGTTGGCATAGAACAGCTGCAGGAGAGGACGACACATAACACGATACAATCAGAATCGTTGATTACAGTCAGACACAAAGTAGCGTGTGCATTATGCATCTTCTTCTGGAGAAGGATCGGGTCGACTCAGGACTTCTGGTCACATGTGGCTTCACGTGATTCTTCCATTGTTCGTAAATGACAGGTTGTGACCTGTTTGAGTGGCATGAGGCGGTGCAGAGCTCCAAGCTGCTGGTGAGCGTCGATCACATTAAAGAGGTTTTGTTCTTGGGTTGGAGGCGTCAGGTGACCCGAGCTAGCGGTCCTTGTGTGGCGCTTATGCGTCGCATGTGTTTTTGTGTTTGGTTGAAGAAATGTCTGATTAAATACTACATTTCTGAAAAAACACGAGAAGGCTGTATTTCATTTTGGAGTTTATTTCCACTCACCCATTCAGCGTATCCGTCGTGAAGCGTCGTCCAGTCGCGGCTGTCGTTGCTGAAGGCCACAAAGTAGGAGGACACGAAATCCTCACTGGGGAGGAAACGGGTTCATTGTTACATGTTCATACTGACCTTCTTTGGGTTTCCATGAAAGCTCCATGAAAGTGACTCACAGAGCCTCTGCGTTCATTGTCAGTGGAGTTCAGACTCACATTTGCTCTGAGTTTCGTCCCTGCGTGATGACCCCGGTGAACTCCACCTCTCGGCGGGCATCGACCTCGAACCAGTGGTTGCCCTCTTCTGCCGCCGCGCACCAGGCGCCACCGTACAGGTCGTCGTCATTCCCGGAGCCCTGCACGCCGACGCAGATGTTCTCACGCTTTCATCATAAAAACACCAAACAGATATTTGAGAGCGGACTCCGGCGCAGCGGTCGTATGAGTCTCACCTGCATGTTGAGCCGTCCCCTCTGAGCCGCGAACCCGTAGTGAGACTGAGAGGAAGCCTGCAGCTGGTCGTCCTCCACCCGCTGGGACTCCAAGCCCAGAGGAGGACACTCTGAGGGGGGAAGGAGCAGAAGCATGACGGCCCAGAGGAGGACACTCTGAGGGGGAAGGAGCAGAAGCATGACGGCCCAGAGGAGGACACTCTGAGGGGGGAAGGAGCAGAAGCATGACGGCCCAGAGGAGGACACTCTGAGGGGGAAGGAGCAGAAGCATGACGGCCCAGAGGAGGACACTCTGAGGGGGGAAGGAGCAGAAGCATGACGGCCCAGAGGAGGACACTCTGAGGGGGGAAGGAGCAGAAGCATGACGGCCCAGAGGAGGACACTCTGAGGGGGAAGGAGCAGAAGCATGACGGCCCAGAGGAGGACACTCTGAGGGGGGAAGGAGCAGAAGCATGACGGCCCAGAGGAGGACACTCTGAGGGGGGAAGGAGCAGAAGCATGACGGCCCAGAGGAGGACACTCTGAGGGGGAAGGAGCAGAAGCGTGACGGCCCAGAGGAGGACACTCTGAGGGGGGAAGGAGCAGAAGCATGACGGCCCAGAGGAGGACACTCTGAGGGGGAAGGAGCAGAAGCGTGACGGCCCAGAGGAGGACACTCTGAGGGGGGAAGGAGCAGAAGCATGACGGCCCAGAGGAGGACACTCTGAGGGGGGAAGGAGCAGAAGCATGACGGCCCAGAGGAGGACACTCTGAGGGGAAAGGAGCAGAAGCATGACGGCCCAGAGGAGGACACTCTGAGGGGGGAAGGAGCAGAAGCATGACGGCCCAGAGGAGGACACTCTGAGGGGGAAGGAGCAGAAGCATGACGGCCCAGAGGAGGACACTCTGAGGGGGAAAGGAGCAGAAGCATGACGGCCCAGAGGAGGACACTCTGAGGGGGAAGGAGCAGAAGCGTGACGGCCCAGAGGAGGACACTCTGAGGGGGGAAGGAGCAGAAGCATGACGGCCCAGAGGAGGTCACTCTGAGGGGGAAAGGAGCAGAAGCATGACGGCCCAGAGGAGGACACTCTGAGGGGAAAGGAGCAGAAGCGTGACGGCCCAGAGGAGGACACTCTGAGGGGGAAAGGAGCAGAAGCATGACGGCCCAGAGGAGGACACTCTGAGGGGGGAAGGAGCAGAAGCGTGACGGCCCAGAGGAGGACACTCTGAGGGGGAAAGGAGCAGAAGCATGACGGCCCAGAGGAGGACACTCTGAGGGGGGAAGGAGCAGAAGCGTGACGGCCCAGAGGAGGACACTCTGAGGGGGGAAGGAGCAGAAGCATGACGGCCCAGAGGAGGACACTCTGAGGGGGGAAGGAGCAGAAGCATGACGGCCCAGAGGAGGACACTCTGAGGGGGGAAGGAGCAGAAGCATGACGGCCCAGAGGAGGACACTCTGAGGGGGGAAGGAGCAGAAGCATGACGGCCCAGAGGAGGACACTCTGAGGGGGGAAGGAGCAGAAGCATGACGGCCCAGAGGAGGACACTCTGAGGGGAAAGGAGCAGAAGCATGACGGCCCAGAGGAGGACACTCTGAGGGGAAAGGAGCAGAAGCATGACGGCCCAGAGGAGGACACTCTGAGGGGGAAAGGAGCAGAAGCATGACGGCCCAGAGGAGGACACTCTGAGGGGAAAGGAGCAGAAGCGTGACGGCCCAGAGGAGGACACTCTGAGGGGGAAGGAGCAGAAGCATGACGGCCCAGAGGAGGTCACTCTGAGGGGGAAAGGAGCAGAAGCATGACGGCCCAGAGGAGGACACTCTGAGGGGAAAGGAGCAGAAGCATGACGGCCCAGAGGAGGACACTCTGAGGGGAAACACGCACCGCTTCACTGCAGGAGCAGCTGGCCAACGCAGTAACAAGTACAACATGTAGTACACTAACGAGTACAACATGTAGTACACTAACGAGTACAACATGTAGTACACTAACGAGTACAACATGTAGTACACTAACGAGTACAACATGTAGTACAGTAACGAGTACAACATGTAGTACAGTAACGAGTACAACATGTAGTACACTAACGAGTACAACATGTAGTACAGTAACGAGTACAACATGTAGTACACTAACGAGTACAACATGTAGTACACTAACGAGTACAACATGTAGTACACTAACGAGTACAACATGTAGTACACTAACGAGTACAACATGTAGTACACTAACGAGTACAACATGTAGTACACTAACGAGTACAACATGTAGTACACTAACGAGTACAACATGTAGTACAGTAACGAGTACAACATGTAGTACACTAACGAGTACAACATGTAGTACAGTAACGAGTACAACATGTAGTACAGTAACGAGTACAACATGTAGTACACTAACGAGTACAACATGTAGTACAGTAACGAGTACAACATGTAGTACACTAACGAGTACAACATGTAGTACAGTAACGAGTACAACATGTAGTACACTAACGAGTACAACATGTAGTACACTAACGAGTACAACATGTAGTACAGTAACGAGTACAGCATGTAGTACACTAACGAGTACAACATGTAGTACAGTAACGAGTACAACATGTAGTACACTAACGAGTACAACATGTAGTACAGTAACGAGTACAACATGTAGTACAGTAACGAGTACAACATGTAGTACACTAACGAGTACAACATGTAGTACAGTAACGAGTACAACATGTAGTACACTAACGAGTACAACATGTAGTACAGTAACGAGTACAACATGTAGTACACTAACGAGTACAACATGTAGTACACTAACGAGTACAACATGTAGTACAGTAACGAGTACAACATGTAGTACACTAACGAGTACAACATGTAGTACACTAACGAGTACAACATGTAGTACACTAACGAGTACAACATGTAGTACAGTAACGAGTACAACATGTAGTACACTAACGAGTACAACATGTAGTACACTAACGAGTACAACATGTAGTACACTAACGAGTACAACATGTAGTACAGTAACGAGTACAACATGTAGTACACTAACGAGTACAGCATGTAGTACACTAACGAGTACAACATGTAGTACACTAACGAGTACAACATGTAGTACACTAACGAGTACAACATGTAGTACACTAACGAGTACAACATGTAGTACACTAACGAGTACAACATGTAGTACACTAACGAGTACAACATGTAGTACACTAACGAGTACAACATGTAGTACACTAACGAGTACAACATGTAGTACAGTAACGAGTACAACATGTAGTACACTAACGAGTACAACATGTAGTACAGTAACGAGTACAACATGTAGTACAGTAACGAGTACAACATGTAGTACACTAACGAGTACAACATGTAGTACAGTAACGAGTACAACATGTAGTACAGTAACGAGTACAACATGTAGTACACTAACGAGTACAACATGTAGTACACTAACGAGTACAACATGTAGTACAGTAACGAGTACAGCATGTAGTACACTAACGAGTACAACATGTAGTACAGTAACGAGTACAACATGTAGTACACTAACGAGTACAACATGTAGTACACTAACGAGTACAACATGTAGTACACTAACGAGTACAACATGTAGTACACTAACGAGTACAACATGTAGTACAGTAACGAGTACAACATGTAGTACACTAACGAGTACAACATGTAGTACAGTAACGAGTACAACATGTAGTACACTAACGAGTACAACATGTAGTACAGTAACGAGTACAACATGTAGTACACTAACGAGTACAACATGTAGTACACTAACGAGTACAACATGTAGTACAGTAACGAGTACAACATGTAGTACACTAACGAGTACAACATGTAGTACACTAACGAGTACAACATGTAGTACACTAACGAGTACAACATGTAGTACAGTAACGAGTACAACATGTAGTACACTAACGAGTACAACATGTAGTACACTAACGAGTACAACATGTAGTACACTAACGAGTACAACATGTAGTACAGTAACGAGTACAACATGTAGTACACTAACGAGTACAACATGTAGTACAGTAACGAGTACAACATGTAGTACACTAACGAGTACAACATGTAGTACACTAACGAGTACAACATGTAGTACAGTAACGAGTACAACATGTAGTACACTAACGAGTACAGCATGTAGTACACTAACGAGTACAACATGTAGTACACTAACGAGTACAACATGTAGTACACTAACGAGTACAACATGTAGTACACTAACGAGTACAACATGTAGTACACTAACGAGTACAACATGTAGTACACTAACGAGTACAACATGTAGTACACTAACGAGTACAACATGTAGTACACTAACGAGTACAACATGTAGTACACTAACGAGTACAACATGTAGTACACTAACGAGTACAACATGTAGTACACTAACGAGTACAACATGTAGTACACTAACGAGTACAACATGTAGTACACTAACGAGTACAACATGTAGTACACTAACGAGTACAACATGTAGTACAGTAACGAGTACAACATGTAGTACAGTAACGAGTACAACATGTAGTACACTAACGAGTACAACATGTAGTACAGTAACGAGTACAACATGTAGTACACTAACGAGTACAACATGTAGTACAGTAACGAGTACAACATGTAGTACAGTAACGAGTACATGTACCTCTGAGATGTAGTACAGTAACGAGTACATGTACCTCTGAGATGTAGTACAGTAACGAGTACATGTACCTCTGAGATGTAGTACAGTAACGAGTACATGTACCTCTGAGATGTAGTAAAAAGTACAATATGTACCTCTGAGATGTAGTAAAAAGTACAATATGTACCTCTGAGATGTAGTAAAAAGTACAATATGTACCTCTGAGATGAAGGGGAATAGAAGTATAAAGTAGCAGAAAGTATAAATACTCAAGAAATACCTCAAATTTGTGTTTAAGTACAACAGTTCAAAAGCACAAACCTTTACAAATCTGTCTTTAATTTGAGTTTTTAAAAGCAAACTTTAGAACTTCTCTTACTTTTGAGTTCAACAGGAAGTGAGATCTGCTTCCGTCGCTCCTCTTCCTCTTCCTCCCACTTCTTCCTCAGCCGCTCGGCTGCACGGCGTGATGAGAAAACAAGGAGTCAGAACACGGACCTCGCTCTCCAGCACAGAGCACCTCCACCTCTTCTGCTAGTTCACCTTGCTGCATTCCTCACCTTCCTCCAGGATCACCGTGGGCCACGTTACGCTGTCTGACTTCATCTCTTTAAGGTTGTTCGTGCAGAGAACCGTCTGGATTTCAAAGTTTTGGAACTTGGAAAGTTTTGTTGTCAAAGTGATCTTTTCACTTCCTCTCTGCCTTTAAAATCATAACAATCCACATTCCTCCTCCCAGCTCAACCTCCTCTTGTCCTCTTGTCCTATCTCTGTCATTCATAACAAACCACTGAAGCATGAAGGATGAAGCTAAAGTCTGCTGTTGTTATCAACGTTTCTTAATAAGTCCATCAGTTTTTACTGAAGACTTGAATGTTTAAAAAGCATTTGTTTGGGACTATTTTCAGCGGCGGATTAATCCACACGATTTCCAGACAAAGTGTAAATTGAAAAACCTTTTTCTGCCTTTTCTTTTCGAGCTCTCTCCTCCTCCTCTTCTTCTTTCTTTGCGGCCACTGTGAAGAGAGAATCAGAAAGCCTTCATCTCATTGCATCGATCAATAACTCGTTTAGTTATTGATGGGAAGTTATGTTGATCGACGTACGGTCAGCGTAATCATACTCTTCATACCAGGGCACGACATACGGGGTGCCGGTGGTTTCCTCTGCAACACAAACACATGAGTACAGACCTTTCTTTATTCCACCATGAGCCCAAGTACGGAAGCCCTGAGAGGCCAAGGTTAAAAATAATATAACAGTACGGAAGCCCCGAGAGGTCAAGGTTAAAAATAATATAACAGTACGGAAGCCCTGAGAGGTCAAGGTTAAAAATAATATAACAGTACGGAAGCCCTGAGAGGTCAAGGTTAAAAATAATATAACGGTACGGAAGCCCTGAGAGGTCAAGGTTAAAAATAATATAACAGTACGGAAGCCCTGAGAGGTCAAGGTTAAAAATAATATAACGGTACAGAAGCCCTGAGAGGCCAAGGTTAAAAATAATATAACAGTACGGAAGCCCTGAGAGGCCAAGGTTAAAAATAATATAACAGTACGGAAGCCCTGAGAGGTCAAGGTTAAAAATAATATAACAGTACGGAAGCCGTGAGAGGTCAAGGTTAAAAATAATATAACAGTACGGAAGCCCTGAGAGGCCAAGGTTAAAAATAATATAACTACAGAAGCCCTGAGAGGTCAAGGTTAAAAATAATATAACAGTACGGAAGCCCTGAGATGCCAAGGTTAAAAATAATATAACAGTACGGAAGCCCTGAGAGGTCAAGGTTAAAAATAATATAACAGTACGGAAGCCCTGAGAGGTCAAGGTTAAAAATTATATAACAGTACGGAAGCCCTGAGAGGTCAAGGTTAAAAATTATATAACTGTACGGAAGCCCTGAGAGGTCAAGGTTAAAAATAATATAACAGTACGGAAGCCCTGAGAGGTCAAGGTTAAAAATAATATAACAGTACGGAAGCCCTGAGAGGTCAAGGTTAAAAATAATATAACTGTATGGAAGCCCTGAGAGGTCAAGGTTAAAAAGTAATATAACAGTCTGGTAACACTTGGATCATATTACGAAATCCAAAATCTAAGACGATATTCTATCTCTTGTCACGATATATCAAAATAATTTGTATGTATTCCCCAGCCCTACAGAGAGAATATATCCAGAAACACCAAAAAAATAAAATTCATGTAACCGCTCTGGGCTTCCGTACTTCAACAAAATATATAAACACAGTTATACACAAACATACAAATAAACTAACAGTGCCACTTAAAATGCACATCTACAGCACAATAAAGAAGAACATTATGAATATGCAAATGAGCAAACAAACATCCCTGCTAAGTATTTATTGATTACTTAAAAGTAGCTGTAATTATTTTAACAAATTTCAAAAGGTTGGTTACCTTTGTTGATATCTTTAACGTGAAATCATCTATAAATCTGTAAATCCTGAAGCTCCCATTTGTAATAAATAAGCTGATCTATAATGAACCTCCAGTCAAACATAAAGTGCACTCTGTTGGAGCGTCATCACATAAATATCTCTTCTCTTTGTGACCACCGGTCATGAATTTAGACAAATTAGTTCAGACCTCTCGAAGTTAAAATGTAACCTGAGCGATCGTAACACACATATGATAAGCAACATTTTATGTGTTTCTAATCTCACAAATCCGTTTTGTGTGATATTTACCACCTCTATTCAGTATGTAACATTGTTAGTCTCTCTCTTCAAATTAACCCAAAAAAACCCGTCATATGCATTTTTGCAATTCTAACTTTTATTATCCATAATATATCAAAATAAAAACAAGGGGTACCTGGTATATACGTGATGACCTCAGTAGTTGTAGCACGATATCTACCACGCAGAATATCTGTGAGGAACATACTGTATTATTAAAACATAACATTATGATTGTATTAAAACAGAATTGCATCGTCAGCATAGAGGAAATAAATCTGCATGAATGAAATATTATTTTTTACGTTCCCTCCTTTAAAGTCTTTGTTATTTAGTCTCCTTATTCGCTTGTTGGAAACATCTCAACATTCAATGTGCTTCTCTTCAGCTGTTTTTGTAAAATACTGTCGTTGATGAAAAGTTTTTTTTGGAATTGTCGGTTTCTTGGAGATGTGAACTGCATGAAAGAGAGAAAGCGTTTATATTTTACAGCTTCTAACTGTGAAAGAGTTTGAGTCTTTCAGCCTTTGATTATTCACAGTATCATTACTTCCAAACAGACGATTGTACTTTCCCGCGCTGGTGGAGGAAGTAACAGCAGTAATACCACAGTGTAAAATACTGCATGCAAAATCTTACTTCAGAAAAAGTACAAAAGTATTTGCATAACAATGTACTTCAAGCACCAAAAGTAAAAGTACTCATTGTGCAGAATACTCTTTATTTTAATTGTTGGATAATAACTATTGATGCATTCATCTGTTCATCACTTTGATGTTGCAGCTGTTGATTTGAGTTGATTTGAGCTCATTTATTCGTTTTATCTGATGCGTACTTTGTCAATTTTACCCCGAGGATCGTTAAAGTTTTATCTTAATCGATATAATCCATCATTATTTATCTGTTGATTGTTTTGATGATCATTAATCTGATTTAACTAAATGTAGCTGACATAAATTTCTGACATAAATGGCCTCGACTTTATATTTGTATTTTGTGAGCGAGCTCTTGAAAACCGGTCCAGTGACCCGTGAAAGTCTCACCCAGGTCCGGCTCGACTGGCTCTTCCACTTCAGGTCCGTTTGGGGTCACAGGTCGAGCCACTGTGAGGATCAACTTAAATTGTTAAAAACCATCTACATGAACAATCTTCTCTTATTCCCGCTTAAAGAGCTTGAGTATAACACTTACCCGTGCCCAGTTCAATCAGCAGACGCTCCTCTTCCTCGTCCAGAGGTGGACTGCTGGTGTCTGGCTGCGTCGTGGTCGTCTCCTTTGGTTCCTTGGTGGCTTTGGGCGCCTTCGGCTTCTTTGTGGGTTTCGGTGCTTTGGGTTTTTTGGTGGGTTTCGGTGCTTTTGGCTTCTTGGTGGGTTTCGGGGCTTTCTGCTTCTTTGCTTTGGCTTCCCTCTCTGCTGCTTTCTTTGCTCTGGCTTCAGAGAGATGAGTTCAAAAAAGGAAAACATTCAGTTATTTGAAGCCAGTACACACCAACGAGGCTGCTCAGCTTCTTTAAACATTCTATGAGAGACGTTTTACTGTCACAGCAAGTCTTACTGTATAAACCAAGTTACAACTCGGACACATAAACACGCAGGAGCTGGTTCTTGTCCAGTTCATTGGTTTGTTTTGGCCTGAGACCAAACAAGGACGAGTGGAGACCGTTGCCAAAGGTCTAATGATCTCCCCAGTTGTTCCGTTGACAGTCAACACTGTACAGAGTACATGACGGAAAAGTTACATCAGAGTTTGGTCTGACGGCAGAGGGACACTTCTGCACTGGCTTCACTCGGCAGAACGGGAGGTTTCCGTCTGATTTTACCGAAAACCATTTGTGTCAGGCTCCACCCAGAACCCCCTCTAGAGGTTCTATCCACAAACGTTCCACCTTCTAAGGGTGCTAACAAGAACCCAGCCAGGGGGTCTACCTTGAACCCTCACCGAGGTTTTAGTTGAACAGCTCCTTCGACTGAGGCCGTTTTCTTTTAACAAGCTTTCAACAATGCTTGAAGAACTATTTCTCCCGAAAAGAGTTCGTTGGATGAAAAGGGTTCTTAATCAAACACTTTGCCTTTTAAAGAACCCTTGAAAAACTTTCATCAAATAAGAGGTTCCTTTGATGAAAAGGGTTCTTCGTGGGACCCTTACTCTTGCAAAGAATTCCTGAAATATGTCCACATGTTGAATACTTATAATACATTCTGGTGGCGTCCCAGACTTTGGGAACGTAGGACGTAGGCGATCTCAGAACCTTCAATCAGCGCAGTGTGGCGTCGCACCTCCTCAACTGTCTGATGAGAAACTGATTAAAGACTTTAAGTATTTGGTTTAAACTACAAGGAATATTACAGAGAAGAGATCTTCAGTGTTTTTAACCCGCCGTCGTTATGCAACCGTCACAGACACAGAAGGCGGCTTGTTTTCTTCGGCTAGACGTGTTTCCTGATGTTCCACTGGTCCTTAAACACAACAACCCCTCACTGCCAACGCATTACTCACCCTGAGAACCGGCATTTCACGACTGTCTGTGACTGCACAGAAAGTCACAGCAGACAACATGTAACACCTGCTTCAGGTCCAGTGTTCACACCTCAAGGCTTCTTTTGGTTTCTCAGACACAAATAGTTTCTGTGCCAAATGAATAATGGTGAAATTTGTTCTGGTAATTTACTCTAAATAACTGCACCGTTGTTAAGAATCCACTGTCCTGTCTTGCAGTGTCAAAATCTAATTCAAGAACCACATTTCCATCAACAGTTGTTGAGATATTTCAGTTCGGACCAAAGTTATGGATCAACCGACAGACCGGTCAGATCAAGGTATTCAGGTGTCCTCATCCAACGCTTCGTATGGTATTTTACAAAGTCACTCATTATTTGTGCATTTTCCTACAAACGTCCAGCAGCACTTTACGCTCGTTACATCCATACGGTCTTTCAAAATAAACTTCCATCTTTACAGGAAACAACTCAAAAATGCTTCGTTAGGTTCAGGAGAAGATCGTGAAATACGTAGTTCGTTAAAAGATCGTCGTTTAGGTTAAAAAACACACGGCAGTTACGTAACAACTTTGACTCCTCATTTCACAAATCTCTTAAATAAATCTGTGTTTAATCAACTTCACACAAACTAATTGCATCGAAACATTGGTGGCTTGGTCGCAGTCTGCTGTGTTTGACGGGTTAACGTTCCAGCATGCGTACAGTAAATGCTGTCAAAGTAAACAGAAGATAACAGCGTTCATGAGTCTGATTGTGAAACAGGGCTGATACAGATGGTGCATGCTCAGCAAAGCCTTCTCTGGATAAACAACAAGTTGGAAAGAATAGTTCTGGGTTTCCGGTTGAGTTCACGATGGTCTTTTTCTGTCACGTAAATCAGCCGCACATGAAAAGCTCTGGGCACTTGTGGTTTTGCTTCGTGCAGCGGAAAAGTCTTTGCCGTTGGATCAGTGCTCCTGAAAGCCCTCTCGTGAATCCTCCCTGCTCACTTCTGGCAAAATGGAAGTGGAAACTATTTCTGCTGTTGCTCAGACTTTGTGTCTGTTCTCGACACACAGTCGAGGCACGGACGCCGTAGAAGCTGCTTCTCTGATCAGTCGAGATGGGAGTTTGTGTCGGCAGCTGTGCGGTCAGACTGCCAAGAAAATGTCAAGAGCACCAACTGCAAGTTTCTGCCCGTCGTCTCTGAATCACTGAAAACACCAAAACACCCCCCCCCCCCCTCGCTCCTGCTATTCTGGCTCTGAAATGCAAGTCATGGAAAGGTTTCTGTGAGCAGATGGAGGATCTGTGGACGAGTTGGGAGACAAAGCCGGAGCGCTAGATAACAAGACTTCAAACCAAACGTCTTCCTGCCTCAACAGATCGATTGCAGCCTCTCCTGTCTGTGTATCTGACTCGGTCATACCTTTGGCTCCTTCTTACCTGCCTCAATTTCCTCAGGTGTCTTCTTCTTCTTTGGTTTTGTCCTCTCCTCCACCACTTCAGCGGGCTCGTCTGACATTTGGACGCCGTCTTCCTCCCCTTGTCTCCCTCGCTCCACCAGTCCTCGGGCTTCTCTCACGTGAGTCCGACCTCTGGAGAGTTCGTTCTCCTGCACATCATCTCGAGCTCCGACCAGAACGCAGCTCAGGCTCAAACCGGCCCAGACGACCAGCAGCTCGGCCCTCATTTCTCCAAAAGAAAAACACAACGCAGACTGGGAAGAGACCGATCAGACAAACGCCGCGATCTCAAACGATCCGTAAAACACAACTTTGGACTGACAGTAATTAACATCTGACCTGCAGACGCACAGATTCAACTTCCTGTTGAGGTCCTGACGACGTCTCTGCAGAGAACAAAGGATGAGCTTGCAGAGGTCTGGGGAGCGAGTCAGCGTGGCGATAGGGAGGGAATGTTGTGGTGCTGGAGGTTTTAAAGCCTCCTGATCGCGCTGGAGAGGAGTATCTGTCTGGACAGGATATTCTCCAGCAGCAGCAGAGCAACACACCTCCCTCCTGCTCTTCCTCCTCCTCTTCCTCCTCCTCCTCCTCTACCACATACTCCTCAGTCACATCTCTCCCTCATGGCCCTTCACCCCCTTTTCCCCTCACCCATCTCTGAGCAGAGGGGAGGAGCATCTGCCACATGTGACATTCCTACGAGGGAGGAAAGAAAGAGAAAGAAGGAACTTTAAAGAAAGACCTTTTCATCTGGTTCTTGATTTGATTCAATTATAGAAAACACGTCTGCCTTCTCTCTAATAGACAAACTTCATGTCACTTGTGGAGCTCGACGCAGACTACAGACCTTACTGAGAGCAGCTTCAAGTAAGGACTATTTTCTTTCTCCTGAACTAAACCCGCCGGCCATATCCCTGCGCAGAAGGAAGCGTGCATCTACTCACGGACGAGATGTGAACATCAATGGCGTCCTCCTCTGCCGAGCTGTGACGTTCGCTGAGCTCAGTGCTGCTAAGTGAGCTAGCAGTAGCGAGTAGATGCGTGCTTCCTTCTGCACGGTGATACGTTTGGTTGGTGATCAGCAGAAAGAAAGTAGTTCCTAAATGAAACGCCTCACGCTGAGGTCTGTGGGTTGTCTTTAGTAACCGGGTCATATTGCTAATTTGCTATTGTGGTCCTGTTTCTCGTTGTGTTTCCTGACTTTAAAGTCCAATATTCTCTCTTTTTGCTCCGTTTTTGGTCTCCTCCAATTTTTGAGGGCAATATCTGTCTCTTTAGCTGCTAAATGCTGCGCTATGTTCACCAGCTGGTCTCTTAACTGAGTCTGTCTGCTGTTTGCTGTTGAGCAGCTGGTGAACAGGGGCTTTTTTACAGTATTTGCTCTAAAAACAGCCGCCTGCTGCCGCTAGAAACCAGGATGATGAGAGCAGACGTGAGGGCTGGAAACCAAAACAAAGAGCCGAGAATAAAGTGCTGAGTAGCTGCAGATGCAGGTGATGATTATCTGTGGGTTGGTCACCTGGAGAGAAAACTCTTATTAAATCCATTGTTCTGATACAAATATTGATTAGCTTTAAAGGCAGACTTCAGATCACCTTCAGTGTTCTCCAGAATCTCGTCGATGTCAGGTATTTGTGATGCCTCCAACTGGTCTGATTTTCAGTCCGGAGGCAAAACAAAAAGACGACATGGCTCACCAGAGCCGCTCCAAAACCGTGAAAATGTCATTTTCACAGTTTCATTTAATTCCACACACTCAAATCTGGCCTGTAAAATATGTATGAAATGTTTAAACTGTTTAAACATCGAGATGAAGTCGACGTATCACACAGCGGCGGGACACACAGCGTTCCCAGATGTGAGGACTGAAGTGTTTACGCTGTGAAGCTGCACTCAGGCACAGAAGCGTCTAACGAGTGCTCTGCAGGAACAACGAGAATCCAAAGAAGTTTCGTCATTTTCACAGGACAGAAGTATGAAGTTTCACCGGCAACGTCCATGTTTGATCAAACACCAATCGTTCTTCAGCACCTTTAACAGCATTCTAATGATTCCCCTTCATCATTCAGTCACGGCTGCAGACTCTAAAGCCGACCATGACTCATGTCCACCGAGCAGAACAGCAGCAGCTGCGTCATCTGGGATCAGAGATCTGCTCGGATGCTTTTGGGACATTGTGCAGTTAAAGTCTTATCCAGCAGTAGAAGTATTCAGATCATTTACTTCAGTAGAAGTACAAATATCACACTGAGAATACTCCAGGACAAGTAGAAGTCCTGCATTCAAAACCTTGAGTAAAACATGTCGTTAAATTAAAAGTATCGATTGATGAGTAAATGTTTCACTATTAAATCTGATGTTTCTTGAGTCATATTACTGAGCATCATATGCTACAAACATACGATGCAGCTCAGAGTACAAGATGTATCTCTGAGCTGTAGAAAGTAGCATAAATACTCAAGTAAATTAAAAGCACCTTGTGTTTGTGCTAGAACACGTGAGTAAATACGTGTTCTTCCACTTCTGGTGTCAAGATCTGATTTCCTGCAGAAAAGTTCAGGAAAGTATTTTTCTGCTCGTCGTGTTTCATCATGTCGACTTCTTGGAAAACATTCAATTCGTTTCCGTTAGATGTCGACTCGTTTCCCTGCTCACGCTCAAAATGTTCCGTTTTCAGACCTGTGTGTGTGTGTGTGTGTGTGTGTGTGTGTGTGTGTGTGTGTGTAACAATAGTCTGTCCACTTTGTTTTCTTCTGCCTCCATCTGTTTCCAATACCTCTTTGATGTTGGAAATGCTCTCAGATCTTTTCCAGCTGATAATAACATGATGTGTCATCTTCTTAAAATACTTTATTTTTTAAAACATCACAATTTGTAACACCTGGGGAAAGAATGCCGACGTTAAGTTAATTCCTTTTTCACGTGATGTTTGTGTTTGTTTGTGATTTGTTGAAACGAAACACTTCACTGATTTCTCTCGTTCATCATAATGAACGGACGTGTGGGAGTTCAGCACCGCCTGACATCTGAGGATCAGAGTATGTGCTAAATGACATACAGATGTGTGTGTGTGTGTGTGTGTGTGTGTGTGTGTGTGTGTGTGTGTGTGTGTGTGTGTGTGTGTGTGAGAGAGAGAGAGAGAGACTTTGAGCAGAGAGTAGTCATTTTGTGTCATTAACAGTCATGGCTGTCCAATAATTAGATTTGTGACCAAAATAACTGAAGACATTCCCGTCAGCCAGCTGTACTTTGTGTTCATTGCCTATTTGCAATTGTTAGCATGCTAACATGCTAAAGGCTTGGTGAACATTATTAACTAAACGTCAGCGGATATTAGCATTTAGCATTTAGCTCAAAGCAATCAGGTTCTTTGTCCCTTTAGATCATAAAATGCATCTTTTTTTATTATTGCCTGCAAATTTATAGCAGAACCATCGACCAGGGTCATAATGTGAATGCAGCGCCATCATGAAGTTATTAGTTCTGCACATTACCTCGAGGGAACACATGTAAAATCACAGTTTCATTTAAAATATAGAAATGAATTATATATTTAGATATTAATGCACATTTTTATCTTGTGAGAATCAACAATATAAAAATACAAAAAAACAAGAATAACGTCAATAGAAATGTTTATCAAAAATAAATTACAGCATAATTAGAAAATATAAAGTCGGTTCTGTTCTGCACTTTAACAGCTCTCCGGAACAATGATAACTGTGCCATGTATAAATATAGATATATATATATATCAATATATAAATATATAAATATATAAATATATAAATATATAAATATAGATATATATATATATATCAATATAGATATATATATATATTGATATATATATATATATCTATATTTATATATATATATATATATCTATATATATATATCAATATAGATATATATATATATTGATATATATATATATATCTATATTTATATATATATATATATATCTATATATATATATCAATATAGATATATATATATCAATATATAAATATAGATATATATATATCAATATATAAATATATATATATATATATATCAATATATAAATATAGATATATATATATCAATATATATATATATATATAGATATATATATATATATATATATATAAATATAGATATATATATATATCAATATATAAATATAGATATATATATATATATCAATATATAAATATAGATATATATATATATATATATCAATATATAAATATAGATATATATATATCAATATATAAATATATATATATATATATATATATATATATATATATATAAATATAGATATATATATATCAATATATATATATATTTTTGCAGAAATAGTTTCAGGTGAGCTGAATGTTGGTCCATCGCGTGCTCAGTCGCTTCATCGTGCGTGCGTAATGATGATGAAAAGGCGCGAGCGGCAGCGGCGCGAACATCTGCATCGGAGCGCGCGGCTGCCAGTAGAGCGGACTGTAGGTCAGAGGAGAGGAGAAGGAGGATGATGATGATGGGAAGCCGTGCTCTTCCTCCTCCGCCTCCCTCCCCGGCGGTCGCTCCTTCTTCCACCTGGTGCGCCGGTTCTGGAACCAGATCTTGACCTGTGTCTCGGAGAGGCGCATGGCCGAGGCGACGGTGTGCCGCTCCAGCACCGACAGGTAGTGGCACATCCGGAAGCTGCGCTCCAGGATCTGCAGCTGCTGCATGGTGAAGGCGGTGCGGATCCGTCGGCTTTTAGCCTCCGGCCTCTGGAGCTTCCCCGGCGGACACGGAGCCTCCTCATCCGGGCCGCAGCTCCCAGCGGTCGGAGGATGCAGCTGTTGTTTTCTGGGAGAAGAAGCTCCGATAAGAGAACGAAAAGATCATGATTAAACCAATTTACAAGTTGATCAAAAGGCGTTTCCTAGACCTCAAGGAGTTTGTTTCTCACCTGTTGCATCCTCAGCAGAGATTCTTCTCCTCGTAAACTTGGTAGGATCCAAAATATCCTCCACAGAAAAAGGTGTCCTGTGGTTCAGCGGGACTTTGGCTACAACGGGCTGCATTTCAGCGCGCTGTGGCGATGATCAGGACGCAGGAAGCGGAGTGACTGCTCCGAGCTGCTCGGGGGGTTTATATAGAAATATACACACGCAGCCTCTGCACACGCCGCCGCAGCGCTGTCTCATTTACATGTCATTCAAAAAGTTACCCAAATGAAGCAATGCGCGCTGCAGGAACAATTGAAGCCTCTTGTCTTTTCCTGTGCGTAACGCGGACACGCTTCGGCCCATGGGGACCCCCACGTGCGGGCACTTCAGAATGCAAATGCGCGCTCTCTCAGCCGGTGGGGGGGCTTTGAGTTTGTTATTTATTACCGGGCATCTGGTTGAAATGTGCCTCCTTTCTATCCCTCGTGTTCCTCTTTGTGGTTGCGCTTGTCGTTATTTGCAAATGTGGGATTGTTACGCTGGTAGGACACGTGAACGCGTCTTGTGATGCTAATTGATGGACTCATCAAAGGAAAGTTTGAGCCTTTTGTCTCTTGTGTGCCAGTTTCCATGGATCCGTTTTTGTCCTGTTGAGTGCAACATCCCCACAAAGCACTTCGGTTTAATTACGAACAACTTTAGGAGCGCTGGTCCTCTGACCACTGAGGCCACTTCATGCCTGCTGTGTGCTAATGTCTTTCTTTATACAGCCCAAAAATATGAATATTATGTCAAATTATAGTGCAGATCCCAACGCGTTCAAAGACAACCATGTCAGACTGAATTCCGTATGAAATGATGACATGTTGAATGTTTCCAGTAGGAGGAAAAGTTCAGTCATGAAAGCATCTGTCTTCAATGAGGAGCTGAAGAACTGGAACAGAGAAACACAGACTGAGAGGAAGGAGATCTTTACTCCAACTCTCAAAGAACAAGACGAGTCGTATTAAATAACAGCAGAGATTCATGGCAGCATCTTTTGACATCTGTTCTTCATGTCAACACATTCAGATCCTAAAATCTGAGTCAAAGTACAAATACATTCATGTGAAAATGCTCTTCAGCCAAAGTTCAAAAGTGTTGCAGCTTCTTGAGTTACTTTAGGTTTTATACAGTCAGATAGTTTAGTCAGTGGTTCCTATGAGGGTTGGGGACCTCCAAAGGGTCACCACGTACACCTGAGGGGTCTGGAGATGATTCATGGAGGAGGGGGAGAAGAAGGGAAAATAGAAGGAGGAGAATTGTATGTTTTTAATCATCAAACTGTTGAAAATCACTGGTTTATATTATATCATATCTTTACCTGTAGTGCAGTAAAAAGTTAAATATTTCCTTGTAGTGAAGTAGAACTACAAATGGAAATACTGCAGTACAGTATTTGAGGAAAAGTACTCGCCTCTTTTATGTTTAATTAGCCTCAAATTGCTTCATTAACTCTACAATTCAGGCAACAGTCCCATCTTTAAATCCACATTATTGCTGATAGTTTCCTAATCCTCCTCCTGAGGAAGAGGAGGAAGAGGAGGGTTGGGGGTAAATGATCCTGTGGAGGCGACTCGTGAAGCTGCAGCTGCCAGCGACAGACTCCAACAGAGATGTATTGAAAGGAGGAGAGAGGCCGGCCCATCAGGACAATTAGCAGA
Organism: Melanostigma gelatinosum; assembly: GCF_949748355.1. NCBI lineage: Eukaryota > Metazoa > Chordata > Actinopteri > Perciformes > Zoarcidae > Melanostigma > Melanostigma gelatinosum. Next base: position 1,281,759 of record NC_136651.1, on the reverse strand, counting down.
TGTCACCAGTAGGCCTGACCCTCTGTGACCCGGAGCTCTGTGGCCCAAAGGCAAGAGTGTGTGTGTGTGTGTGTGTGTGTGTGTGTGTGTGTGTGTGTGTGTGTCAGTCACAATATTGTATTACAACTATAAGTAGTTTTGTTTCCTGAACTTAACGAAGTTGTTTCCTGTGAAGATGCAAGTTTACTTTGAAAAGACTGAATTCATGGAACGACACTGGAAACAAATACTCTAAATACTAGTGTCTCATACCAACTGTTGTTCTTTTTGTTTTTATTTAACCTTAAGAAAATAAAATAAAATTCACAGAATACAAATGAAAATGTAATTAAATCAGAACAGTTTAATGCAAAATAAGTCATTTCTTTATCATCAAGAGAAGATCAAACAGTGAATAAAGGAAGTTTTCTTTCTCTCATCCGAAGTGTGAAGACACAGTATTGATAACTTCCTCCACCTCCGCTCCACAGATGTGTTTCTGCATTCTAGGAAAGAGGAGGAGAAGACACCACCATCATCTCCCGAACAAAGACCTAAAGGCATTTACTGCAGCACCCAGGGGTGCTCTCAGCATTCCAGCGCTCTGATTGTGGGACGTCCTCTGGCACACTTTGTCTTTTGTTTTGTCTCTTTACTGGTTCCTGAACGGCCCCTAAAAACCTCCAAATGTTTGACTTTCAGAGTAGGGCGGGTGGTCTCACGCCAGAACAAAGCTTTTTATTATCCATCGCTCTTTAACAGTTAACAGAGTCAGCAACATTACTGCAGATATACAGACTCATATATTCATATTTATCTACATTTACTTTTTCAAGCTGATTTGATGCTGAAGATTCTGAATACTTTCACTGTAATGCAAAAAACATGTTTTGGAAATGGAAAGATATTTTACATTTCATTGCGAGAGTTAATATTTTGTGACGACAATCATTTTTTGGAATTCAAGTTTTCTGAAAGTTTATGTTTAAATCGGCAAATAAGGCATTATCTAATGTAACTATTGGTGAATTTAAGAGAAATCTAAAAAATAAAGACTAAACTGATCAGTGCATGAAAATCAATCTCCTCTTAAACTTTGAAAATATCAAATATCAATGTATATCTTTGCAATATAAATACATCTGCAATACAAACACTTCATACCTCATGTGCAATAATGTGTATTATATTGTATTTGTATCTTTTGTTGTCTTTTTGCTATTTACTTATTCATCACCTTCACTGTCTGACTCTTTATTGTTCTTGTTTTGTTTTCTACTGATGTCTCTTGCTTCACTTTGCTGCTGTAATCCTGCACATTTCGATATATATATATATATGATTTATATATATATATAAATATATATATGCTTTATTCATCCCCAGGGGTAAATTAGTTTGTCGGGGATGAATAAAGGATCCATCCATCTATCTATCTATCTATATATGATGCAGTTCACCTGCCAGCCTGCGGTGGCGCTGCCGAGCTGATCCTCTGCGGCAACCCGGAAGTTGACGTTTTTATTTTTTTTACTCATTGATTTGAAAACATGGCGTCGGAAGCAGAGGCGGGTAGCAGTGCTGCTACAACAGAACCGGACACAGGAGACGGGTATGTGTCCGTCATGCGAGATATATGTCACTGCTATAAATATATATGCTCTGATTCTGATTATATGTGAACATGTGAACCATATTTACGCTCTTGTTGAGCCGTAAATGATGTTAGCATACTCGCTAGCTAACGTTAGCATCCCATAGACTCAGAGACAACCGTAGACCGTTACAGCTCAGCAGCTCTTTGTGAGGAGAAAACATCACAATATCTGACAGGTTAATGTTAACCTGTCTACCGGCAGACTTATAAAGTCTACAGAGCATAGTTTAATACTTTCAAAGCATGAATATGTCCCTCTATTAATACTGTATGCAAAGCTATACATCTCGTACGCCAGACTCCGTTGGAAAATGTCAATTTTTAGCGAACACAATGTATTTTTGATGAACAGAAATATTGGAAGAAGTATTCATGTACTAAAGCAAAGGTAGTAATACCTCTTTGCAGAAATACTCTGTTACACGTCCTGCATTTAAAAAGATGGCACCCAAAGTAAAAAATGCAGAATGGCCAATTTCAGAATAATATGTATTGTATAGTATTAATAATAATTAAAAGAGGTGAGAGCAGAAACAGTTTGGAGAAAAATAACAATACTTACATGTGCGTAACATGTTAGTGAATTAAAACACGTGCAGTTCCATTGTCACCGTTTATTCTGTTTTTACCAGTTGATATGAATTTCACATCTTTTCTGTAGCTGGGTCAACATTTAGTGAACATTTAATCATCTGACTAATCCTCCTGTTGATCATCAGCGATGCTCCATTCAGGGAACTACCCACCAGCATGGACACTGAGTCATCCAACGGCAAAGAGGGAATGGTAACGTCGTTATTATTACCATGACTTTGTCTTTATTTCGTGTGTTTGCTGTCTGTGCCTTTGCTGTAACTCCTGATACACGTTGTTTTAATGAGCAGACTTTGTGTCTCACAGGAAACGGCCGGCGACGGCTCCGAGGCGGCCGACGCTCTGACCGGATCCGGAGACGAGGAGAGTGGGAGGCAGCTGGGAGAGGTGGAGCTGCAGTGTGCGCTGTGCATGAAGTGGTTCACTGCTGACACATTCGCCATCGACACTGCGTATGTAAAGTTACATTTAAACATCAGCCGTTTCTTCTTACAACTTTAAAGTACTGATTTAGCCTCTTCTCCTTCTCTGCAGGACCTGCCTTCCTTTCATGACTAACTATGTGTTTCACTGCAACGTGTGCCATCACAGCGGCAACACGTACTTCCTCAGAAAACAAGCGAGTAGGTGTTTGAAACGGCCTCGACACAACGGTGGATTCCAGCGTTGGCGTACTTTGTCACAACATGTTGTCTCCTGTGTTCAGACCTGAAGGAGATGTGCCTCACAGCGCTGGCTAACCTGACGTGGAGATCCAGAACACAAGACGAGCACCCGAAGACGATGTTCTCCAAAGACAAGGTGAGCGCCACGCGTTGGTTTGGACCTCGACGGCGCTTTAAAGTCAAGTCGATGTGAAATCAGGCTTTTAAAATGAACTCTTGAAAGGTCATCAAAAGTCATGTTGAAAAAATGATTTCAATTATATATATATATATATATATATATATAAATAAATAATTAAGAGTGAGGGGTAAATCTCCTGATGTTCTTGTGAATTCTGCTCCGATCATTCATGGTAACATTTGCATATTTCCCATGTCTCCCTGCAGGATATCATACCGTTCATTGACAAGTACTGGGAGTGCATGACGACCCGGCAGAGGCCGGGGAAGCTCACCTGGCCCAACAACATCGTGAAGACGATGGTAACGCTCGGTCTATAGGGCGACACGAATAACAAGATGCTGGTCTGACTTTAGTGAAAGCAGAAATACTACAGATTAGAAATACTCTACAAGGGAACCAGAGTTATTGAAAGAGTTTAGAAAAAGTGCAACATTTCTCTCAAACATGTAGTGGAGTAGAAGTATAAAGTAGCATTAAATAGAAATGCTCGAGTAGAGTACACGAATCTCAAAATGTAACTGAAAGTACAGTACTTGAGTAAATGTACTTAGTTACGTTCTACACTCATTGTTACTGTTACTTTATGGTAATAATCTTGTAATACTTATTTTCCAGAGCAAAGAGCGAGATGTGTTCCTGGTGAAGGAACACCCGGACCCCGGCAGCAAAGACCCCGAGGAGGAGTACCCCAAGTTTGGCCTGTTGGACCAGGTATGCACCGCTCAGCCTCAGAGTGCAGGAGGAGGAGGAGGAGGAGGAGGAGGAGGAGGAGGAGGAGGAGGAGGAGGAGGAGGAGGAGGTTTAATCTGTGGATGAAGTCTGATTCCTTCTCTCCTGTAGGACCTGGGAAACATTGGACCCTCATACGACTCACAGAAACAGACCACTGCTGCTCCCACTGCTGGAGGGCTGAATGGTGAGAACATGAAACTGAATGTTTCAGGAGGCTTTTACTTCACCACGAGGTCTCCTCCTCTGAAAACAAACAGACCTGCTGATTAAAACACTGAATAAAAGCAGCTTCACGTTGAAACTGTCGTCCTGAAGCTCTGAGAACTTAAGATCCAGACGTGCAGCGACTAAAATCCTTCAGCCGGTTAAACGTAGAGTTAAAAACCACCAAGATCTAAACGTGTATCTTAAAAATGTGGCTTAAAACTGGATTAAAGAACTTCTGTCAGACGACCACAGCGCTGATCTGACGCCTCTGACAGGCGACCGAATGAAACGCACCTCGTTGAAAAACGACAGATCATTTCTCTGGTTGGGGAAGTGTTGTAAGCGTTTGAGATAGCGTGAGAACATAACTCGGTTCCATGTGTAGCACAGGTCCATATTTAGACATTCTGATGCGCAGCAGTTCCTTCTTTAAACCTTGAATCGGTCTTGTGCATTGTTTCTCCAGGTGGATCTTCGTTCTCAGGTGAATATTTGTGGTATTTGGGCGTCTGGAGCTGATCTGTTTTTTGTGTCTCGTAACCTGGATAGAAGTTGGCCCTGAGGTTCCTCGATAAGCATCTTGTGGGCAACTTCATCCCCCCCCCCCTGTCTGCTCTGCTTGTGTTTGATGACCCCCCCCCCCTCCTAAAAGCTTTGCTCCCTGTCATCGGTGGACAAACCGTCCTTGTTTCTGTCTTGCTGCTAAAAAAAAGAAGTATCGTCACTGAAATGACGCTGCATTTGTAATTTTTGTTTTCAGACCATTGGCCTCATAAAACGTTGTATTTGAGCCATTATGGGTAAAAATGAATCATAATTGAGCTGATGGAGGGAGGGGGGGGTAATATTCAGAGGAATAACTGGTCTAAAGTTGTACATTTAAATGAGGTTCATAAAGTCACCAGAAAATAAACAAAACGTGTTTTTTCTTGCGGTGAAGGAATCGCGTGTTGTTACAGTATTCGGTTCAAACGCATCACGATGTCGTTGATTGGCGCGTATTAAACGTGCAGATGTAGCATGAAGGAAATGATTGCGCTTCAATCCCAGAATCACCAGATTATTATTATTCATATTTTTAGGCATCTGGACTTTAAAGAGATACTGATGTGAAAAAGGGTTTTTCACAATAAAACAACATAGTGATTTTATTGTGAATTTACAGGAATATCTCGTAAAATCTGAGATTCTTCTCCTTAAACCGGATCCTTATTTTGTGCCACATCAGTGGTTCAACCTTCAGTTTAATATCTGAAGACTGGATCAGATGGTTTCCTCCTTTAATATCTGAACCATATGATTTTATATTGTTCTACGTTTAAAATAACAGAAGCAGATACTAGAAATGTGAAAATGAAGGCTATTGTGGAAGAATATTTGTATTCTTACACTCTTCATTACACAATAATTCTCCATCTCAGCGGTTTTGTTGTTGGAGGAAGAGAATCTGATCCCTGAAGTTACTGATTGTGAACGATGTGGTTCAACGCTGAAGAGGCTGATTCACGTCAACTAATTCCTGCTTTTTTTGTGCCTGCTGGTTTCCCCTGCTTTCACTTTCTGTGTGCGTGTGTGTGTGTGTGTGTGTGTGTGTGTGTGTGCGTGCACATTTCTTAATGTTCAGGAGTGTAATCTGACCTGTTGTTGTCTTAAAGGTGCTTTGGCCCCTGGACCCGGAAAAGGACGAGGGGCCAAACGTAAACAACAGCAGCAACAGGAGGGCGCTGCAGCAGGAGCCACCAAGAGAACCCGAAGGTATAAGAACTGCCAGTGAACACACACGCACGCACGCACGCACGCACACGCACGCACACGCACGCACAGCAGCTAACGTGTGCTCCTCTTCCTCCCTCGTGGCAGCGACCCCCTGTTCTCGGCCCAGCGCCTGCCTCCTCACGGTTACCCTCTAGAGCACCCCTTTAATAAGGACGGGTACCGCTACATCCTGGCAGAACCGGATCCTCACGCTCCAGACCCGGATAAGCTGGAGCTGGACTGCTGGGCCGGCAAACCCATCCCCGGTGATCTGTACCGGGCCTGTCTGTACGAGAAGGTGCTGCTGGCCCTACACGACAGAGGTACCGTGTATTTACAACGCATTGCTGGGGAAAGTGTTTTTATTATCAGTCATAAGCAAGGAGCAGTAGGGCGGGGCTACACCGTGATTGACAGGTCTCTACCAGAGACGTGAGTCCTCCTCAGTCCAGATGTGGTCACTTCCTGTTCACTGGTTGCAAAACAACAACATGTCGCCGGCCAAAATGCCGAACTCGAGGCTTCATAACATCCACAAACCAATGAGTGACGTCACGATGACCACGTCCACTTGTGATATGAACCATAATCTGTCTGGTATAAAATATGATGTCGCTGCCGTGTTTACGGCGAGGTGACGTTCTGTTGGGTGTCGATGGAGCTGCTACAATGTTAGCTTAGCTTAGCACCGATCAAACCAAAGTTGCCGACAGACCTGACAAAGGATGAATTCAGACTTTTTACAAATCTGCATTATTATGTCGTTTAATGAGGATGCATTTTTATCTGTTTATTGCAACTGAATTACGGCAAATCGTCTTGTGTTGTGTTGATTGAGCTGAAGTAAACCAGCTGACGTGTGTCTCGTTAGACACGGGGAATACTCCGGATGATGTTATGAACCAGACAAGACGTGTTTAGTTTCTGGGATATCTGTGACTTCCACAAGCAGCAGCAGTGTTCTCTGCAGCGTTGGATGTCTTCTTGTATGTAATGTGTTCCTGTGTCTTGTGCTGCATTTTGTTTTGAATTGATTGTGTGTGAGACACTATTGCCCAAGAAAAGAAACTCCTTATTGAGATCATAAAGTACGTCTGATCTAAAAACGACCATTTGCTGGTGTTGCAGCGCCTCAGCTGAAGATCTCCGACGACCGTCTGACGGTGACCGGTGAGAAGGGCTACTCCATGGTGAGAGCCTCCCACGGGATCCGGAAGGGCTCCTGGTACTTCGAGGTCACCGTGGAGGAAATGCCTCCAGAGACGGCCGCCCGGCTCGGCTGGTCTCAGCCCCTCGGTGAGTGGTGGTCCTCTCTGACGCAAACCTCTTTACAGGAGACAACCTCTGGTTCTGAAGAGTGAAGTCAGAGCTTCCTGTGTTAAAGCTGCATTCTCTCTCGTGTCCACCAGGGGGCGACTCCTCTGGTTGTATAGAAGTCTATAGAAAATGACTCTACTTCTCTCTTGATTTATTCCCTCAGTAAACATTGTAAACATGAGTTTATGTCTCAATCTCTAGTTTCAAGTCTTCTTCAATACAGCATGATGTTCATTTAGTACATTATGGTCCATTTAGAGTCACACAGACCATAAAGCAGGGGATGCTTTAGGGCGGGGCTACTGTGATTGACAGGTCTCTAATAGACCATAAAGCAGGGGATGCTTTAGGGCGGGGCTACTGTGATTGACAGGTCTCTCATAGACCACAAAGCAGGGGATGCTTTAGGGCGGAGCTACCTTAAAGCTTAGACTTCTATACAACCAGAGGAGTCGCCCCCTGGTGGACAGTATGCAGAATGCAGTTTCAAGACAGTTCTGCATCTGCTTTACTCGGCTGAAAACTTAAGAAGCGTATGTTCTCACGGATAAAGGAGGCTTTATAGCAATACTCCTTCAAACATCTTTTGCCTTTTTTTCTTATTTTGCAGGCAACCTGCAGGCCCCTCTGGGTTACGACAAGTTCAGCTACTCGTGGCGCAGCAAGAAGGGCACCCGGTTCCACCAGTCGATAGGGAAGCATTACTCGTCTGGCTACGGTCAGGGAGACACGCTGGGCTTCTTCATCGAGCTGCCGGACGGCACGGAGACGGCCAAAGCTCTGCCGGACACGTACAAGGACAAGGTAACACGAGACGCTCGGCTTCTACATTCAGGCCTGCCCAGCCGGGCCTGTCGTCGCCTCTCTTCCTGTAACCACGAGCACAAGCCTTTCTCTCTTTCCTGTGAAGCTTGAAATCAGTCTATGACGACGTTTACACACAGACAAAAATCACCTCAACCCATGTAAAAACTCTTGTTTGCGCCATTGAAATCTTATAGAATTTTACCTTTTTTCGTACAACTCCGCTGATGCGATACTTGGACAAACATGCATGAACGTCTTTAATGGAAACGTGGCTAAAGAGAACTACACTGGACCCAAACACACGTGGTTATTTCATCTCTTTTCAGGCGCTAATTAAGTTCAAGAGCTACCTGTACTTTGAGGAGAAGGACTACGTGGACAAAGCAGAGAAAAGCCTGAAGTCCATGAGCTCCAGCAGGGTGAGACGTCCTCCTCTGAAGATGGAACGCTGCCGCTGTGTTTGCTGCTGTTAACTGCTGGATCCTGTTTTTGTCTCAGATGATGTTCTTTAAGAACGGCGTGAGCCAAGGCGTGGCCTACGAGAACCTGTTTGAAGGAATGTACTTTCCCGCCATCTCTCTCTACAAGAGCTGCACGGTCAGTGCGAGGGCGTGTTCTCTGCCTTCTTCTTCTTACTCTGTTCTATTCGTGCTGAACTTTACTCTCTCTGCAGGTTTCGGTCAACTTCGGGCCACATTTCAGACACGCTCCAAAAGACCTCAAGTACCAGCCGGTAAAGAATGGCGTCCTTTAAAGAAACACCGCCGCCGCCGAGCGCTCGTCTCATTGATCATCTGTTGTTGTTGTTGTTTGTCTTCCGTCTCAGATGAGTGACATGGGCTCGGGAGCTGTGATCGAACACACGCTGTCCGACATGCTGTTCCACGTGGAGACGGATGTGGACGGACGACGCAGCCCACCGTGGGAAGGATGAACACGGCCCGATCCAGTACCCCCCCCCCCACACACACACACACACACACACACACACACACACACTGAAATGTCAAAACATCGCACCACAAGCTGCAGTCAGCTGTGGCTCAGAGAAGTCGTGTCTGATTTCTACTTGTTTTGCAAAACAGGAAGTTAAAAGCTCACAAACAGGCTCTGAACCAATCACAGCGCTGGACGGCTGCAGACTCTGAACATTTAACGACTAAATCAACTTCTGCTCTAGAATGTGTATCTGCTGACGTCAGCGTGTTGCTGCAGAGGAGAGATCTCACCGGCTCATCGTGTTCGACTCTGCAGCTCTGTCCTGCGTTCTGTCTTCTTTTGCTTTACATTGTGTGTCAGTTCGTCACTGTTTTATACTCTGCGTTAAATACAGAAATCAATAAATGCTACATGGACAGAAGTTGAGCTCTTCCATGAGTTTGTTGAACAAGTTGTTTCTGAGCCTTTAGAATGAAGTAGAGCTGCAACCAACGATGATTTTAATTCGTGAATAATCTGTCGATTATTTTCTCAGTTAAACTTTTGTTTCATAAAAGATCAGAATATAGATGTTGACGTCCAAGAGGACACGTCTTTGAATGTCCACCACAGACGTCCTTGAAGGAGGAGCTGATGGGGTTTTACTGGTCAAAGCTCACTGAGACAGAATTACATCAATTTCACAAATGTCCAAATGTCCAAATCAGGAGACGACCTCCTGCTGTTCACGTGTTAAAGCTGCATTCTCTCTAGTGTCCACCAGGGGGCGACTCCTCTGGTTGTATAGAAGTCTATAGAAAATGACTCTACTTCTCTCTTGATTTATTCCCTCAGTAAACATTGTAAACATGAGTTTATGTCTCAATCTCTAGTTTCAAGTCTTCTTCAATACAGCATGATGTTCATTTAGTACATTATGGTCCATTTAGAGTCACACAGACCATAGAGCAGGGGATGCTTTAGGGCGGGGCTACTGTGATTGACAGGTCTCTAGAGACGTATACGTCACTTCCTGTTCACTGGTTGCAAAAAACAACAACATGGTGACGGCCGTAATCCAAGATGGCGACGGCGAGATCTATGAACTCGTGGCTTCGTTACGTTAGTCTACGTCCACTCCTCAGATACAGTTCATGGTACAAAAAATAGAATCGAATAGAATAGAATAAAAAATAGAACACATTAAAACAAAATAAATCTTGTTTATTCAGCCGCTTCGGCTAAAACAGCACAGCTGGTGAGAATCGTTGTGTCGTGTGAAGTATCTTCAGACTGTGCTACTCGTATCAAAATTCAAGTACTTAACAAAACATTTCATTTCAAACAATGGACATGTTGGTGCGGGAAAAGTAATTACATCTTTTTGTGTTTTTTTAAATAAGTATTGCTGATGTATCGTAGCTGTAATACAAACAAAGGAACGTATGCTACGCTGTGATTTACAAGAACCCATCGTTGCTCCGCTGGGTGTGTTTAGTGTCTTTAAAGCGCCGTCCGTCTCTCTGTCCGTCTGTCTCTCTGTCCATCCGTCTCTCTGTCCGTCTCTCTGTCCGTCCGTCTCTCTCTCTGTCCGTCTCTCCGTCCGTCTGTCTCTCTGTCCGTTTCTCTCTGTCTGTCCGTCCGTCTCTCCGTCCATCCGTCTCTCCGTCCGTCTGTCTCTCTGTCCGTCCGTCTCTCCGTCCGTCTTTCTCTCTGTCCGTCTCTCCGTCCGTCTGTCTCCCTGTCCGTCTCTCCGTCCGTCTGTCTCCCTGTCCGTCCGTCTCGTCCTCAGTGCGACGTGCTCACCATCCCTGACTTCATGTAGTTCTCACTGGAAATCAGTCTCTGTTTGCTCTCATCCGATGCATCTGGAGGCTGCTGCTGGAGGAAAGACGTCTTCTGCAAAGAAGTCTTCAGACAAAACAAACAAACTCTTTGACAAACAGGACACAAGTGGTGGACACATGTCCCTTCACTCAAGTATTGTACTGAAGTTCCACTTCAAGGTACTTTAGCATTTCTATTTCCTGCTACTTAATATTTCTCCTCCACTACATCTCAGAGGTACATGTTGTACTTTATACTGCAGTACATCTCAGAGCTACATGTACTTTTTACTTGTACATCACAGTGGTAGTAGTACTTTGACTGCAGTAGTATCTTACTTGTCTGCGTAGGAGTCGGTCCAGCAGGCTGCGTTTGGGGTGGTCGGGGTTCTGGGAGAAGTTGAGGTCAGAAGATCGAGATCCATCAGGACCGAACTGATTGAGCGCCCTGAAACATCCCGTCTCAATCATCTGAGGAGGAGGAGGAAGAGGAGGAGGAAGAGGAGGAGGAGGAGGAAGAGGAGGAGGAGGAGGAAGAAGAGGAGGAGGAAGAGGAAGAGGAGGAGGAAGGTGAGGTTCATCGATTCTGGACAGACCTCCTGATGTAGCTCAGAAGTGACTGGCATTAATACACATGAATACCTCGTTCTGCCACGTTATGGGGTTGCTGCCTGTGATGAACTCTGAGTAGAAGTCGTTGTCTCTCTGGTCCAGAGTGACTCCCTTCACCGTGGAGAACTCCTCGATGTCCTGCACGTCGCTGCAGTACACCAGTCTGGGCTGCAGGAGGAAACACGTCACAGCTGACCGTCAGCACGGAGACAAACTCAGCTTTCTTCTTCAAATCAAAGTCACTCGAGCTCTGCACGCGATTGTTTTCAAATATATTTCTATCTTCTGGTACTTCAGTTCGACTGAATTTCAGAGGGAAATATATTGTACTGTTGACTCCACTACATGTATTTCATGACGGTAAGATGGATAATCAATCGGTGCACTTGCATCTGGTTTGAACGGAGGCTCAACGTGTCCGGCCTCCAGCATCCTGAAGTTGACTTTTTGGAAGAAAGGATGCGACTGTACTTCTCTCCCCCCCGACAGCCGGCACCCCAGCCTCCCTTCTGGCTCCTTGGTGAGCAGCTGCAACGGGGAAAGGAACCCTGTCAGCATGCTATGAAGAGACTTGGGATCTGATCCGGTCTCTGGACCTACCGAGCAGCAGAGGTCTTTCACGTCCTCGCTGAAGTTGTCGCCGTATTCGAGCTCTTCTCTCTGAATCCTTCGCTCCATCTCGGCGGGTTTAGGATGCTCTCCTCGCCTGCGGAACGGAGGCTGCCCGGCCGTCATCTCGTACACCAGGCAGCCGAGGCCCCACCAGTCAACGCTCGTCCCGTAGTGCTGGTGGCCGATCACCTCGGGAGCTGAAACACGGACGCAAAAGTCAATGAAACTCAAAACATTCTCACTTGGAAATGTTGTTAAAATGGCTCATGAAGCTGAACGTGATCTCATGTTTCAGAACTGGTTCTTTGTGGGCGATGGAGGGTTTTAATATGCTCTATGTCTGCGGATCGTTTACTCCCGCGTATTCAAAGACGAGACTCTTTGTATTTCTGTAGTTGGAGTTCTATAACCGTCCAGAGGAGGTCCGACCTCTGCAGGTAATTCACCCCAAACATTGGAAACATCACTGCGCTGATGATGACGTGCTGTACCTTCCTGAGAGGCAGCGAGAGACAGAACGGTTGATCCACTCTGAGTCTCATCTCAATGTGTTTCTGTGTTCATGATGTTCTTTTTAATTTCCTTTAAAGAATTAATCTTTGAAAACTGGTGAAAAAAGAAGGTGGTGGAAATGTTTGTTAGTTTGTTGTTGTAATCCTCGTGTTGGCCACTAGAGGGCGCTGTGCACTACTCCATGTTCTAAAGACGTTCATCTTCTCAGTTCTCTGAACTCTAAACAAGTCTCCACATTTATGTTCACATTCACTCAGAACATGAGGTTGTGTTGTGATTCAGCCTCTTGTGGCAGAAATGAGTATTACAACAACAAATACCCGGAGAAACAGAATCACCTGGAAAAAGTGTTCTCTTCACCTGTTTCAAAGGTAAAAATACATGAATTCAAAAACACAAGACAATTTCGATCAGACTCAGCAAATAGATCACCAGAGTTGTTTTTGTCTCATCTCTTACGTAGTTATTATATAATATATAATATTATATAATATATAATATTATATATTGTATAATATAAAGCAGCGGGTCTGTGGGGCAACAAGGAGAGGTTGAACCTCAGTTTACTAAATTATTTTACAAATTAGTATTTATTTATTTTCTTAAATTTATTTCTTAGTTTATTTCTATCGTATCGACTGTCTCGCTGAGCTTTCTGTTGTTATTATTGTCTTGCTCTTTAAACTCTGTTTTTAAAGGTGCTGCATAGCTGAAGTTATTATTATTATTATTATTATTGTTATTATTGCAGTCTTTCACACTCAACCCTCTAACAGGTGGAGTCAGATCAGTCGCTGAGGGTTCGGGGGGGGGGGGGGGGGGGTACTGTGAGGGACATACATACCCATGTATCCCAGCGTGCCCACCGTGCCGCGCACCACACTCCGCTCAGATAAGCTCACAGCCAGGCCCAGGTCAGAGATGCGGATGTGTCCTGGAGGGAACGGACATCAGAACAGAAATCTGCTGTTATGATGATGTACTTTCCCTTTTGATTCCCCCCCCCCCCCCCCCCCCACTGTGACAACTGTAACCTGTAATGCAAACACGTAGAATCAAACATGCTGCCAGAGTGAAGCAACAGGTGCAGAGAGCGCGTCTTAAAATAGACACCACACCTGATCACAGAGCTTTCACTTCCTCAACCTGCCTTTGTTTGAATCCACAGGTCACAATACGCCAACACGCTGGTCTGGCTCAACTCGAACATGTTGTCATTACATCATTCACATTCATTCACATTCATTTCCAGAGCTAGAAATAGCTGAGCCAGCAGTGCGTGTGTCACAGGAGTCTGGAGGTGATCTTCTGCTGGCTTCTCAGGGAACGTTATTGTGGCTGCAGATCAAGTCACTGCACTGAGAACAGACAGTGTTACTGGCTGCACGTACCGTTGTCATCCAGCAAAATGTTTTCTGGTTTCATATCCCTGGAAGATCAAAAACAGCATTTGATTCAGAGACGGGACTCAATGCGTCGCTCATAATCAGTGACAGAATGTAGTTAATGTACGAAAGTACTGTTCATATGTACTTACAGCAATGCTTCATTACTGTGCACTGCACCGTATCAAATACACCAATACATTTACACAGTATTTTCACAGTCGTTTTACGTGTAGTGGAGTATTTACACAGTAGTTTTACGTGTAGTGGAGTATTTTCACAGTAGTTTTACGTGTAGTGGAGTATTTTCACAGTAGTTTTACGTGTAGTGGAGTATTTACACAGTAGTTTTACGTGTAGTGGAGTATTTTCACAGTAGTTGTACGTGTAGTGGAGTATTTTCACAGTAGTTGTACGTGTAGTGGAGTATTTTCAGAGTAGTTGTACGTGTAGTGGAGTATTTTCAGAGTAGTTGTACGTGTAGTGGAGTATTTTCACAGTAGTTGTACGTGTAGTGGAGTATTTTCAGAGTAGTTGTACGTGTAGTGGAGTATTTTCACAGTAGTTGTACGTGTAGTGGAGTATTTTCACAGTAGTTTTACGTGTAGTGGAGTATTTTCACAGTAGTTTTACGTGTAGTGGAGTATTTTCACAGTAGTTTTACGTGTAGTGGAGTATTTTCACAGTAGTTTTACGTGTAGTGGAGTATTTTCACAGTAGTTTTACGTGTAGTGGAGTATTTTCACAGTAGTTTTACGTGTAGTGGAGTATTTTCAGAGTAGTTGTACGTGTAGTGGAGTATTTTCACAGTAGTTTTACGTGTAGTGGAGTATTTTCACAGTAGTTTTACGTGTAGTGGAATATTTTCACAGTAGTTTTACGTGTAGTGGAGTATTTTCACAGTAGTTTTACGTGTAGTGGAATATTTTCACAGTAGTTTTACGTGTAGTGAATATTTTCACAGCAGTTTTACGTGTAGTGGAGTATTTTCACAGTAGTTTTACGTGTAGTGGAGTATTTTCACAGTAGTTTTACGTGTAGTGGAGTATTTTCACAGTAGTTGTACGTGTAGTGGAGTATTTTCAGAGTAGTTGTACGTGTAGTGGAGTATTTTCACAGTAGTTGTACGTGTAGTGGAGTATTTTCACAGTAGTTTTACGTGTAGTGGAGTATTTTCACAGTAGTTTTACGTGTAGTGGAGTATTTTCACAGTAGTTTTACGTGTAGTGGAGTATTTTCACAGTAGTTTTACGTGTAGTGGAGTATTTTCACAGTAGTTTTACGTGTAGTGGAGTATTTTCAGAGTAGTTGTACGTGTAGTGGAGTATTTTCACAGTAGTTTTACGTGTAGTGGAGTATTTTCACAGTAGTTTTACGTGTAGTGGAATATTTTCACAGTAGTTTTACGTGTAGTGGAGTATTTTCACAGTAGTTTTACGTGTAGTGGAATATTTTCACAGTAGTTTTACGTGTAGTGGAATATTTTCACAGCAGTTTTACGTGTAGTGGAGTATTTTCACAGTAGTTTTACGTGTAGTGGAGTATTTTCACAGTAGTTTTACGTGTAGTGGAGTATTTTCACAGTAGTTTTACGTGTAGTGGAGTATTTTCACAGTAGTTTTACGTGTAGTGGAGTATTTTCACAGTAGTTTTACGTGTAGTGGAGTATTTTCACAGTAGTTTTACGTGTAGTGGAGTATTTTCACAGTAGTTTTACGTGTAGTGGAGTATTTTCACAGTAGTTTTACGTGTAGTGGAGTATTTTCACAGCAGTTTTACGTGTAGTGGAGTATTTTCACAGCAGTTTTACGTGTAGTGGAGTATTTTCACAGTAGTTTTACGTGTAGTGGAGTATTTTCACAGTAGTTTTACGTGTAGTGGAGTATTTTCACAGTAGTTTTACGTGTAGTGGAGTATTTTCACAGTAGTTTTACGTGTAGTGGAGTATTTTCACAGTAGTTTTACGTGTAGTGGAGTATTTTCACAGTAGTTTTACGTGTAGTGGAGTATTTTCACAGTAGTTTTACGTGTAGTGGAGTATTTTCACAGCAGTTTTACGTGTAGTGGAGTATTTTCACAGTAGTTTTACGTGTAGTGGAGTATTTTCACAGCAGTTTTACGTGTAGTGGAGTATTTTCACAGCAGTTTTACGTGTAGTGGAGTATTCACAGTAGTTTTACGTGTAGTGGAGTATTTTCACAGTAGTTTTACGTGTAGTGGAGTATTTTCACAGTAGTTTTACGTGTAGTGGAGTATTTTCACAGTAGTTTTACGTGTAGTGGAGTATTTTCAAAGTAGTTTTACGTGTAGTGGAGTATTTTCAAAGTAGTTTTACGTGTAGTGGAGTATTTTCACAGTACTTTCACTGAACTAAAGCATCTCAATACTTCCTTCATGTTGCTGTAATGCAGAAACACACTGACCGATATAATATTGCGTTCTGGTGGAGGTGCATTAAACCACAGCAGACTTCTGCAGCGTAGAAGCACACCCGGTCCATGTCCAGGCCGGGCGCCCCGATGGTATGAATGTGAAACTTCAAGTCCCCGCCGCTCATCATGGTCAGAACCATACAGAGCGCGTGCTTGGTCTCGTAGGCGTACGCCAGATTCACCTAAACGGAGAACGAGGAAGTGCGTGTTGAGGTGTAGATCAGGTCAAAACCTTTGAGTATGAGCAACAAATCCTCTAAAAAGACCCAAAACTGACAACATATCAGACAATCCTTTAATACTTCCTGACTTCCTGTCTGTGGCTCAAAGCTCAAAGACGTCCATTTTTTAGAAACACAAATGTACAGCTCCATCAGTAATCTCCGAACACAATCTGGTACTTACTCTAGTTTTTCATCAAACAAACAGGAGGAAATCGTGCATTTCTTTGGGACTACTTTTAGCGGCGGATTAATCCACATTATGGTGCTGTAGTGAGTATCTGTGGCAGCAGGACGGTGAGTCAAAGTACACCGCAGTGTTTATACCTGTTCATAGGATGCTTTTACTCTTTTTATTCTGCTGTTGAAATTTGAGCAGACAGATTAATTTTCAGTGTTAAACAGAAGGCGTGACTATGTTGCTCTCACCACAAATCTGCTGTTCAGCCCTTCCAGGATGCGTTTCTCGTTGAGAGCCATGGTTTCTCCTTTCCTCTTCTTCACGTGAGTCTTCTCCAGCTTCTTGCAGGCGTACATCATTCCTGTGGCTCGCACCTGACAAGCCCACACCTGAGGAAGAAAAGCACGGTCAGAGGAGGAGCACAAGACTTCACACTTTCATGAAGTCAGAGGAAATGTCATTTGTTCGAGACATATTCTGAATTATTGAGTGGCTCGAGCTCAGATGCGGAAGTGTCTTCAAACTCTCATTCTCTAAACATTGTAAACATGAGTTTATGTCTCAATCTCCAGTTTCAAGTCTTCTTCAATACAGCATGATGTTCATTTAGTACATTATGGTCCATTTAGAGTCAAAAAAACCTGCTGCCGTTGAGTTTAACAACAAAAATAATCGATTGTGGGTCAAACCCTAGAACCCTGACAAATAAAAGCAAAATGACCTGATCCCACGAGAGGTACCTTCGATGATACATCGATATCTTTCATTTGTGTGAAGCAACGCGTTAAGTGACGTCGAACAGAACGAGCAGGCTTACCTCTCCAAACCCTCCCTTCCCCAGAAGCCTGTACTGCCTGAAGGTCTGCTTGGTGATGGGCTGCCTGGAGGAGGAACACAGTTCTTCTTCTCATTCTCAATTGATACGTTTGAACAAGCAGATAAACCAGCTGCACAACCAACACACACACGCACACACACACGCACACACACACACACACACACACACACACACACACCTCTCCAGCATCTTCCACTGTAGTAAGCGGTCAAAGAACATGCTGTCCTGGTACTGGATGAACGGCTCTCCACAGAGGTATTGATGGAGGTCTCTGGTACACAGAGCAGAGAGGTTGGTTTTGTCTTTAAATGATGAGATAATGCACACATTAAACAGAGAGTGTGTGTGAACTCACTCCCTGCAGTCATGGAAGACGTCCATGCAGGGGTCCAGCTCCAGACTCTGGCTGCAGCTCTGTTCATGATGCTGCACGATGGACACGCACTGGTTGGACTGAGGGGACATGGACGAAGACGTTAAGACAGGAAGTGTTCCGTTTGTTCAGCATGTTGTCTGTGTTGCTGTCAGACCTGACTCCAGAGGAATCTCTGAATGACGCTGAAGCCGAAATCTCTCCTCTCCTCGTCTGCCTTGGTCTCAAAGGCGTCCTAAAGGAGACGAGCAGAGCACGGATGTGCACAGGTCAGCACTTTTTTTTTTCTAGCCCATTTTGCATTACGCACTCAGATCTCAGTGAGACTGAACTTGATTAAAGCAGCTTTTCCAGCAATGCAACGATGAATCTATCTGCACAATTCCCTCCCACATTCGATGACTCCTCTTCATATAATGCAACATTTAGTAATGTGTGTTTCAGATACAGTGCACGTGAGTTGGTCTCGGTCTCTACGTGTGCGGTGCTGCACGGTTGAGCGGTACCAGAGCATCCTGCAGGGAGATGTAGTTCTGCAGATCGGCTCGGCTCCGGCAGAAGAGCTGAAACAGTTTCTTTCCGATCGGCTGCTTCACACACAGACTGTGGTAGTCTCGCTCTGATGGAGCAATAGAACAGGACGTGAACTCACGCAGCAAACCCACAAACACGAATGGACTTATGACACACACACACACACACACACACACACACACACCTATGTCCAGGTCCACACACTGACTGATGTGAGAGAAGCGCAGCATGTCTCTCCATTTCAAGCTCCTGCCTTTACTTCCTCCTCCTGCAGGAACGCACAATGAAAGCTTGAGTTCAGGCCTTAAGAGTTACACGTCTATCAACAGCGTGTCATCAGCACGCATGCGCCGTGCAGCGCGGCGTACCTCGCCCGTCAGGTTTTCACACAATAGTATGTTCCACTCTTGAGAATGATCTATTAATAGCTGCAGGCACCGGGAAGCAGAGCCGGTGGGACCGCATTGCCACGCTGTCACTCCAACGTCACAGCCAGATTCATTTTACAAGAGAAAATGAGTTTACAGACAAAAGAAAAGTTCTTTGCACAGAACGTTCATGGAACTTCAGGGAGAATTGAATCATATTTCACTTGGATGAGAAATGTTTCTGATGCTGGAGCTTTTTAAAATCTGCTGCACGAGGATGTCACATGTTTGATCAGTTTTCGTCATTTCTCATCTTTCAACACGTTGTTTAGAGACGTCACCCGACCCGACACCTGTGATCCGCACAGATGATGTCATGAAGAGTGAGACAGAAGTCAGAGAATCTGAAAATGTGTTGCTGTAAAAGCAGATGCAGCTCGTGTTGAAGTCCGCCTCTCGTCTGATGAGTGCTGAGGGATTTTATTTACAATTTAAATGTCGGTTAAATGACTCAGAACATGTAATTATAAAAGCCTGAACTGATCCAACACACAGTGACACAAGATCCACTTCTTCTTTCTGGAAACATTGGAACAAATGTCTGTTTTTAACTTTCTCTGAACTGCAATCATCACACTTGTGTCTTGGTGTCATCGTATTGTATTTTATATATTGTTGTATTTGTTTGTTGTTGTTTTTGACACTATATGGACTCATGACTCTGAAATACAAGTTGATATATTAAAGCTACTTTAAAGAAGTGACAACATAACATTAGTTCTGTAGAACAACCAGCAGCCTCTCACCTTCTCTGGCTTTAATAAGCGTGTTATTCGCCATCATGCTTTCAATCTCCATGTTGGAATAGAAGGTGTCCCGGTTTATTAGTCCCAGAGCTGCGGTCCGATCCGGTCCTCATGCACCGACTGTAATGAACACAGTAACAGCAGCGCAGAGCGCGCAGAGCGCGCAGAGCGCGCAGAGCGCGCAGAGCGCGCAGGGCGCAGACCAGCTGGTTGGGCTGAGGTGACGGGGCGTGTCCGTTCGGCTGCTTGCTGTCACTAATCAATGGAGGTGCGGGACGCTGCCTCCTCTCAGGGGCGGGACAAAACCTGATCACCCTCTGAGGCACGAGCTCATCAGCTGAGACTCCACACTGACTTTCATCTGATGTTCATAATTCAAAACAGAGTTTATTTTTAGATCAGTGTACCAGAGGTGGAGGAAGTACTCTTACTTAAGTTAAAGATCCTGATCCTCTATGAACCAGTCTCAGTGTAGTCCTGATCCTCTATGAACCAGTCTCAGTGTAGTCCTGATCCTCTATGAACCAGTCTCAGTGTAGTCCTGATCCTCTATGAACCAGTCTCAGTGTAGTCCTGATCCTCTATGAACCAGTCTCAGTGTAGTCCTGATCCTCTATGAACCAGTCTCAGTGTAGTCCTGATCCTCTATGAACCAGTCTCAGTGTAGTCCTGATCCTCTATGAACCACTTTGATGTTCTGGAGAAGTTAAAGCTCGTTTTTTGAATGAGTTGAATCGATCTCATGATGCCTTCACGTGGGTAGAAGTTTCCAAACCTGTTCTGATAAAATTAGAGTTCATGTCGACAGACTTCAAAAAGCTCCTCGGAGATAATTGTGCGCGTGCATGTTGGAGTTAACCTTCAGCTCAACCTGTCGAACCATCTGGAGCTCTAGTGTGTCGCTCCCAGACGCACCTCTAGGGGGCACTGCGCCTTTAAGAAGTCTGGAGACTTTGTAATAAGTGTGACTACAAAGTGAGAACACTCAATACAATGCATTCAATGTGTCTGTTGTTCAAAACACATCATAAACATACTTATAACGTGTTATAATCTGCTCATAGCACTGTATTGTTTTAGGTATATTCATAATGCGGGATGAGAAGAACCAAAACTGTCCACTCAACGAGTTCCGTGTCGTTGTGTTCAGCTTCGTGTTTACTCCTCTGCGTTTGTAATAGTCGGTGTGAACGGGAACTTAACTTTATTCTATTTTATTCTATTATATGTTATATGTTCATGTCTATATTACACTGTGGGACTGCGAGAAACGGCATTTCGAATTTTCTGTATGCATAACACATGTGGAAACTTTGACAATAAAGTGAACTTTGAACTTTGAACTTGAACTTTGAACCAAACTCTTTCTTATTCTTATGAGGATGAAAGCATTTATTTATTTCTATCTTAATATTGGAGCTGAAAGATGAAAACACAAGTTAGAAGTCTTTGTGTTTTGTTCATATTTGAGTAAATATTCCAGTTCTTCAATATCTACACTGACTTTTTAAAGTGTTGCTGCAAATTCATAATCTCTTAATAATCTCAGGACAACATGTCTTGTGTTGTTCTTTTTAAAATGAAACACTTATTGAACAAATCAACTGTCTGGAGTCCAGCATCAGCTGTTCCCTCTCAAACATTCTACATCTTACAAACATGATCCTCAAAAGTCAAGTGAAGTCTGAAGAACACATTTTATGCATTTCAACCACGAGTGTTGAGATGTTTGATGTTTCGAACTTCAGCATCAAATTACAATGCAGAGGTTTGATGAGCATGCCTGCTGCCCTCTAGTGGTAACATGTGTACTGCACTCATATACGATTACATTCTATTGGACTCCACTTGTTTTGTTCCGACTGTCATTCATTCATTCTATTGTTGTGATTTTATGAAAACATTCAAATAAATTGACTGATGCTGCAGATGAACAAAGTCTAGAGATGAACTGGGATGTGGAGTGTTTTCACAGTACTTGTACTGTCGTCGAGGATCTGAATACTTCCTCCACCGTGTTATCGTGGAGACCAAACTGGATTTGAATGAAACTGATTCTACAGACGAGATACATCTTTTGTTACTTGGAGCATAAACCATGGTCTCCCTCTCGCGAGGCAGAATATAAACACCAACACAGAAACACTCAGGAACACTCAGAAACACGCAGAGACACTCAGAAACACTCAGAAACACTCAGAAACACTCAGAAACACGCAGGAACACTCAGGAACACTCAGAAACACTCAGAAACACTCAGAAACACGCAGGAACACTCAGGAACACTCAGAAACACTCAGAAACACTCAGAAACACTCAGAAACACGCAGAAACACTCAGGAACACTCAGAAACACGCAGAAACACTCAGAAACACGCAGAAACACTCAGGAACACTCAGGAACACTCAGAAACACGCAGAAACACGCAGGAACACTCAGAAACACGCAGAAACACTCAGGAACACTCAGAAACACTCAGAAACACTCAGAAACACGCAGGAACACTCAGGAACACTCAGAAACACTCAGAAACACTCAGAAACACTCAGAAACACGCAGAAACACGCAGAAACACGCAGAAACACTCAGGAACACTCAGAAACACGCAGAAACACGCAGAAACACTCAGGAACACTCAGAAACACGCAGAAACACTCAGGAACACTCAGAAACACGCAGAAACACGCAGAAACACTCAGGAACACTCAGAAACACGCAGAAACACTCAGGAACACTCAGGAACACTCAGGAACACGCATAAACACTCAGAAACACGCAGAAACACTCAGGAACACTCAGAAACACGCAGGAACACGCAGAAACACTCAGGAACACTCAGAAACACTCAGGAACACTCAGGAACACTCAGAAACACTCAGAAACACGCAGAAACACGCAGAAACACTCAGAAACACGCAGGAACACTCAGAAACACTCAGGAACACTCAGAAACACGCAGAAACACTCAGGAACACTCAGAAACACGCAGGGACACTCAGGAACACTCAGAAACACTCAGAAACACGCAGAAACACGCAGCAACACTCAGAAACACTCAGGAACACTCAGGAACACTCAGGAACACTCAGAAACACGCAGAAACACTCAGGAACACTCAGAAACACTCAGGAACACTCAGAAACACTCAGGAACACTCAGGAACACTCAGAAACACGCAGAAACACTCAGGAACACTCAGAAACACTCCGAAACACGCAGAAACACGCAGAAACACTCAGGAACACTCAGAAACACTCAGGAACACTCAGAAACACGCAGAAACACTCAGGAACACTCAGAAACACGCAGAAACACAGAGACCCGACAGAGAGAACTTTAACTCTAGATCCTCTAAAAACATGAGCCAGAGAACCATGAGAAGATGAAAGATCTATTTAGAGGCTTGTTTTACATTTATTTAGATTAAAGTAAAAGAATCAAACACTGGTGGGAAGTAACTAAGTGTATTTAATAAAGTACTCCTCCCCACTAACAAAGTGACTATTTCACTCAAAACTACAAATGTCACCTCATGGAGTCACCAGAGTAACAGTCAGATGATCCTTGTCAGTCATCAGGATTCATCACATTTACAGCACTTTCATGAGGATTAAACCAGTGATTGATGATATTTGTATCAGAACTTCTCCTCCTTCTCTCCCGTTAATCGTCTCCTGACCCCTCATATTTATCTGGCGGCCCTTTGGAGGGGCCTGACCCTTATGTTGGGAACTCTATTGACAGAATAGAATGTCACTGTAACCTCCGTTCAGACAAATTATGTTCGTCATCCTTCAAACCGGAACCGTTCTTGGTGTAAAGTGCTTGTAAAGTGTTCGGTGCTAGAGAGACATTTAAACTAGATGATTATTATAAGCAATGAAAATAAAAATAAAAACAAAGACAGGATTAAGTCACTTAAAGTCATGAATGTCCACACACTGAACACAAATCATTTAATTTATGTAATTTGCTGGTTTGTTTGAAGTCTGTTGAACATTTTTATTTTTCATATGTTTGTGTTGTTTTTACACATTACTGTTTTAAAGTCTGTTATCTGTCTTTTAAATGTGATCCTAATGGGATTATTCTGGATGAATATAATATTACTTTTATAGCTGGTATAATTTGCTCATATATATATTATATTACTGCTGTTTAAGTAGGATTATGAACACATGAATATGACTTGTAATGGAGTACATGATTGTATTGCTACTGTTACTTCTAAACTTCTTCCACCGCTGTTGTGTCAAAGGTTACAAATGTGAGAGTGAGCGCTGAAGGAGCGGGGACCACATTTCCCAGAATCCTCCGCGTGGCGGAGGCGTGGCCAACAGAGTATAAAAACAGAGAATGCATCGGTCAGAAAGACTCCTTAAAGCCGGCTGGACCGGAGACTGTCCCGTACAAACGACGGCGTTGTGCGACGGTGTGCGACGGTGTGCGGTCTCGAACGGTTAGCTCGCAGTTAGCCGCGTCGCTGTCGGTCCTTCTGGACGTAAAGCTGCGACCACCGTCTGTCAGCTGTCAATCACCAGCCATGGCCATCAATAAAGCCAAAGTCGCTGTCGGGTTCATCGCGTCCGGTGTCCTCATGGTGTTCTTCGGGACTCTTCTTACTTTTGTGGGACCGATAATCATCAACGACCAGGTAGTGAAGGTAAGCAGCGCGTGGACACTCTGCACAGAGACGCTTGTTTTAATGTGCCGAGTCAGCTTTTATTTCATCAGGTAATCACAGTCGAACGTCTCAAAGGGCCACGTGAGCACAACAATAACTGATAATCAGGCGCGTGCATGCAAACAAAGGTGAATAAGTGATCAATGCATTGAGTCTGGTTCCTGTTTGAGACATGAACATGTGTGTGCGGGGAGCTCACTGGGGAGGGATTCTCATTGGTTCATTGGTTCATTGGTCTTTAAGCACTCAACATATTGTATTTGTTTTGAAAGAAAAATGCAGTTTCTGCCATTTTTGCATCGAAAATCCTTTAAAAACATAAGTTAGTTGACTGTCAATGTAGTTAAGTAGCTTTAATTCATTTGTACAATAATGCAAATAGAAAATACATAAAACCAGCCGCAGTAATTAAGAGCGCTTATTCATACTTCAATTTAAGATAAACACACATTATTACTCTTCAAGCAGCTGAACATCGACAAACGAGCGTAAACGGTAACGTGAAAATATAAGTTATGTAGAATTATGACATGCTTGAACCTCACTTAAGTTTTTATATAACACTTGTGTTTTTATATGTAAAGTGACTGATGTACTTGTATGATACAGTAGTACTAATATACAAAGTACACAACTCTGTCTCCACATTAAAATGCTCTAACGAGCAGTAATAACAATAGAAATAATCATATTTCATAACGATATAACTCTGAAAAGAAGCCGTTCTGAATAACGAGTACTTTTACTTTAAGGTGTATATCTTTACTATGTATTTAATGCTGAAATACTTTGAATTATACTGCTGTTAAAATGTCACATTTTACACTTTTTACAGAGACGATTTGTGACGATACTCAAAAGATACTTTTGTACTCGAGTAACTCAGTAAAGCTGTAAAGTGTCTAAAGAGACGTGAGGATCGTTTCTGATGTTTAATGAACAAACGTTTGATTAAAGCAGAAGTGAGTCGTGATCTCCAAAGATATTAATAAACCTTTGACTTCAAATGTGAAAGTAAAGTTCACATTTCTCTCTTATGTCTCGTCGATTTTTCCCCATTTTCTAGTTCTCGCTCCTCGATGTGAAGAGTTGCTGCTTCTCTTTCACAATAAACTGAATGTCTTTTGGAGTTTCTTGGGTTTGTCGGTCGAGGTTTCACTGTTTTCCGTCGTTTCCCGATGAATAATGAGGATGATGGATTGTTGCATCTGGTCTTCGTCAGAACACGGCGATCGACCCGCAGAACCAGATGTCCTACACCATGTGGAAGGACGTGCCGGTGCCGTTCTTCATGTCCGTCTACTTCTTCAGCGTGCTGAACCCCGAAGAGGTCCTGCTGGGCGAGAAGCCCGCGGTGCAGCAGAGGGGGCCCTTTGTGTACAGGTGCTCACTGTCGGCTTCGTCTTTAGGAACTCGCACACCTTCAGCTTCAGTGCACTTCGTCCTGCGATCTGTGAATGTGTTGCATCGCCTCCTCGTCTTTTGTTGCTTTTCTTACTTTTATTTGTCAAATTCTACTGAAATATTTAAGATATTATGATTTAAGTTTTCTTGTTTTCTCATTTAAATTTGTATTCGTCCAAACACACCAACACCAGACACGGATACGAAACCTAGATGTGCCTCTGCGCACACACACACACACACGCACACACACACACACACACACACTGCTGTCTCCTTCTTTTAACTGATCGCATCCCTTAAAAACCAAGCTGACCAGAAGCATCTGGACTCCAGAAGCCCAGATGTGTGTTCATGTCTGAGGAACACGCTGTTGAGTAATCTCATCATGAGGTCAGAGGTCAGAGGTCTCATTAACCTCCCGGTGTTGAGTAAACTCTGCTTATCTAATCTGGTCGGCGTGTTTTTCGTAATGTTGGCTGTCGTGAAGTCATCAGCTGATCAGGCGCTGTGACGTTGACGTGATCAGGACTTTAGTGCTGCAGTAGAAGACCTCTTTATGAAGTTAAGCTCAGTTTAACCAGTCAGAGCAGTTTAACCAAACTCACTCACTCACGATGTTGTTAATAAGAACAACGAAGTCTCTCCAATAATTGATGAAGTATTTGAAGTTAAAGGTAAAAACATTTCTGTCAAAGTTCTGAAAAGTTGACAGTTTACATTATTTAAATAATAACAAACTCTCTTTCACCACATTCAGAAGAGTGTGTGTTCTTCTTCCTCTCGTCTTATCTTCATCTTATCGTCACAGTATCACTGTATCAGTGTATCACAGTAGTATTCTGAGTAAAACGTGTACTTTGAATCGAAGGTCGGAGGTTTGGTTTCAGAAGCGTGACGACACCACGAATTAAATAATACAAATAATTTACATGATTTACATAAAACATAAACAAAGTGCAAAAGAAACGTGTTATGAGGACATTTTAAATACAATTTAAACACTTAAGAGACTAGAAAATGAGAAGTATTACTCGTGTTAAATAGAATAATGAAAGCGGTTTAAGAACTGATTTCATGGAACCAGTCGTCAGCCTTGATGAACCGAAGTGAGCGCTGCAGTTTCCAGATATTTGTCTTTATTTGGAGCATGAAGGAGTTGTGAGGACAGAAACAGACCTGATGGTTCGTAACGCAGAAGATCAGACATGAATCAGCACAACGATCAATACTTTGAGTGACAGGAAGCCGACGTAAAGATCTCTGAGCTGGAGCGATGGAGTCGGCAGAAGATGAAGACCTGCATCACGTTTCTGAATCCTGCTGAGACAGAAGTCCTGTCAGCTGATTCGTGTTGTTACGGTGATCGATGTCTGACTGTAATCTGTCGACCGCCGCTGATCAACAGATCAATAACGTCTCCGTCCTGCTCGTCAGACTGTTTCTTTATTTCACCCTTTGCACCCCGGGCAGAACAGACTGCAGCCTCCGGTTCTATAGAGCCAAAGCTTCACGTGTTAAAGCTGCATTCTCTCTAGTGTCCACCAGGGGGCGACTCCTCTGGTTGTATAGAAGTCTATAGAAAATGACTCTACTTCTCTCTTGATTTATTACCTCAGTAAACATTGTAAACATGAGTTTATGTCTCAATCTCTAGTTTCAAGTCTTCTTCAATACAGCATGATGTTCATTTAGTACATTATGCTCCATTTAGAGTCACACAGACCATAAAGCAGGGGATGCTTTAGGGCGGGGCTACTGTGATTGACAGGTCTCTAATAGACCATAAAGCAGGGGATGCTTTAGGGCGGGGCTACTGTGATTGACAGGTCTCTACCAGAGACGTACGCGGCGTCTCTACGTCACTTCCTGTTCACTGGTTGCCAAAAAACAAGATGGCGAAGACAAAATGTCAAACTTAAGGCTTCAAAACGTCCACAAACCAGCGGGTGACGTCAAAATGACGACCGGCTCTTTAAACTCTGATTGTGGCACTTTGGCTGTAAAGATGCCGTCGGTAGCTTCTCCTGCAGAACGCTCGCAGAACTTCTCAGAACGCTCAGAAGAGAGGTTATCAGCTCATCTGACGCAGATGTCAGCTGGCAGCGTCACAAAAACGAGGTTCTGTAAATGCGTTCTCCATAGAACCTGCACAGAGGCCTGAATGCTTTCTTTCTCAAATCTTTCTTCTTCTACGTTTCGCTGAGCGCGTCAACGTTTAATAAACTGATCTTCTCTCATGCGGCCGTTAAGAGGAAGGTGTTCAGACGCACCTCGGTGAGACAGAAGTGTGACTCAGAGTGTCTTCCTTCCTGTTCCTCAGGAAGCGCATCCAGAAGGACAACATCACGTTCCACGCTAACGGGACGGTGTCCTACCGAGAGTACCGGAGCTACTTCTTTGAGCCGTCCATGTCTGCAGGGAACGAGTCCGAGGTCGTCACCATTCCAAACATGTTGGTGCTGGTAAGACTTCATTTCGGGTCCGGGGACCCCCACGGGACCCCCACGGGACCCCCACGGGACCGGGTCTCTCTGCCAGGGGGTCCCAGGACAGTTTCATCCCTTGAAATGATCGTGTTCCTTTTCTGTTTATTTAACAGGATTCATAATTCAACTAACATTACAATGTTTTAATCCTATAATCGTTCGTCCGTCACGTTTGTAATTTGACAAATTGTTTATTATTTAAATGAATTTGTGTGTTTTGAAATGCAGACTCAAATTGTCTTTCTCCTGATTTGCCGTCTTTTCTCTTGACGTTAAGTTTCACTTGCAGCTGATTGAGTTGATTTGTGTGATTCTGTGTTGAAGGTGCAGATATATTTAATAAACGTCTCTCGTGTTCTTCCATATAACTCTGAGTGTAGAAGAGGAAACAAAGAGGGACAATGGTTCCTCAGCGTTCTCTCGTGTTTCTCAGGGCGCTGCGGTCATGATGGAGAACCTTCCGTTCGCGGTGCGTTTGATGATCAGCGCCACCTTCAAGACCTTCGAGGAGGGCCCGTTCCTGACCAGGACGGTGGGGGAGCTGATGTGGGGCTACGACAGCGGGCTGGTGGACTTCCTCAACAAATACCTGCCCGGCATGCTGCCCTCCACGGGCAAGTTTGGACTCTTTGCTGAAGTGAGTGTTTGAAGTGGTTCATGTTTGATGCCCCCCCCCCCCCTGATGTCAGAACGAGGTGCCTGCACGCTGAGATCCACTTCATTCTGAGCCAATGTTCATTCTACTGGAAGAGTGTCGCATAAACGGCGCGTGATGAAGTTAAAATCATCTTTAAGACGTCATCTTGTGCATTAAAGTGTTCAAAACTGTCTTAATTCAGTTCAACAACTCCAACACCGGCCTGTTCACCATCCACACCGGACAGGACGACATCAGGAAGGTGCACAGAGTCGACTCGTGGAACGGCCTGACCAAGGTGAGGCCCGGCGCCTGCAGGTGTCCCTGAGCTCTTCTTCTGCTGTTGCATGTGACCCGCTGTCCTCTGTTGTTGCAGCTGAGCAACTGGAACACGCCTCAGTGCAACATGATCAACGGAACAGCTGGACAGATGTGGCCTCCCTTCATGACCAGAGAGACCACTCTGCCGTTCTACAGCCCCGACGCGTGCAGGTAAACCTCGTCTGTCTGTCTGTCTGTCTGTCTGTCTGTCTGTCTGTCTGTCTGTCTGTCTGTCTGTCTGTCTGTCTGTCTGTCTGTCTGTGTCTCTCTCTGTCTGTCTGTCTGTCTGTCTGTCTGTCTGTCTGTCTGTCTGTCTGTCTGTCTGTCTGTCTGTCTGTCTGTCTCTGTCTCTCTCTCCTCTCAGTCCTCTTTGTGTTCAGGTCTCTGGAGCTGGTTTACCAGCGTGATGGAGAGATGAAGGGCATCCCTCTGTTTCGATACGTCGCTCCCAGGACCATGTTCGCCAACGGGACGGATTACGCTCCCAACGAGGGCTTCTGCCCCTGCAGGCAGTCGGGTCTGCTGAACGTCAGCAGCTGCCGACACAGTGAGTCCAACGCGTTCTGTGTTCAAGGAACCGCCGAACCCCAGAACCCCAGAACCCCAGAACCCCAGAACCCCAGCGGCAGGACTGACCAGCGTGTTCCCTTTCAACAATCTCAAACTGACGGCATTATCGTCAGATGTTCATCTTTCCGACGGTCTTTGAGTTTCCACACCTGAGATTTAAAGTGACCGATGATGACGCTGTCTCCGTCTTTCAGACTCTCCGGTCTTCATCTCTCATCCTCACTTCTTTAATGCCGACCCTGTGCTGCTGGACTTCGTTCACGGCCTCAAACCAACAGAGGAAGAGCACGGCCTCTTCATCGACATCCATCCAGTGAGTACACACACACACACACACACACACACACACACTCATTACGTCATTACGTCCTCTCTCTGTTTCATGTACGAGTCACCAGCAGGTTTTATTCTGATATGAAAACACACGGATCATATTTATTCTGTTTCTGCCGTTCTTTCTCTGCGGGTGAGTGTTTTTCGGAGGAGCAGCCTGTATTTACTGCAGTGGGATGCCGGGTCGAGGTCACGCCGCCGTGGTTCAGTCTGCTCTGTGTGAACCTCGGTTGGCTGCAAACCTGCGTCGTGATAAGGTAATTGGAAATTGGGCTATTTCTCCGTAATCGCAGTTTCTATAGCTGCAATAAAGACATCTATCAGGTAACCGCTCGTATAAAACGATTCCAAGACGAAGAGAGCATGAATCATCCGTCGGGTTCACGATTGAGGGATTTTATGAGGCGATTTCAAACGTTGAAGGAAAAACTTTGAGCCAAACTGGGTGTGTGATCTTCCCGATGTGTCTAAATCATTTAAAGCACTTCAGGCCTTTTTCAAGATCAACACGAAGGCCGAGACGTGTGCTCGACAGCTCCTCGCCTC
Organism: Melanostigma gelatinosum; assembly: GCF_949748355.1. Lineage (NCBI taxonomy): Eukaryota > Metazoa > Chordata > Actinopteri > Perciformes > Zoarcidae > Melanostigma > Melanostigma gelatinosum. Next base: position 1,251,258 of record NC_136651.1, on the reverse strand, counting down.
CGTGTGCGTCGTCGTTCTCTTCAAAAAGATCTGAAAAGCGGCGAAAGTCATCGCCGGGCGTCGTGTTTCCATCACCGCCGGTGTGAGCGGAGCCGAGCGCTTTGTGGGGGAAAGAACGTTGACGGTGATCGTTTCCCTCTGACGCTGATGTTAGCGGGTTTCTAGTCCTTTTGGGAAAGAGACTTCTGCTTCTTCCTGACGACACAAAACTAAACACCACATCTGTGCAGGCTGGTGTTTTAATTGTTCCGGTCTTTCTTCAGCAACGAGTTAAGCTGAGAACAGGACGAGAAGCAGGAAAACACATCGCAGGCGTTCCAAAGGGAAGCGGACGGGAAGTCATGACGTCGGTCCGCCTGGAGGACTCGCAGGAAGATCTCAGATCGGCTCCATGGCCGCTGTTCAAACCTCCTGCTGTGTTCAGCGGGATCCGCTTCTCACCGTATGTGTGTGACGGATTATTAGTGTTCTGGAGGAGCTTCAGAGTTTCTCTTTTTAACCGTGGGAAAGGTTTCCGGGTTCTTGTTTGTGGAACTCTACACGTTCATTCCTCTCTGTGTGCTGAAGGTTCACACATCACTCACACACTCGTTGATACATTTATTCATAGAACATGGAGAACACAGACTTCTTCTGGACGGAGGTCTATGAGCGGTACAAAGAGAAGAGAGCTAACTGGAAGAAGGCGTTTGGCGGTTAAAGCTTGAAGACTAAAGAGTGAATCGTTGTTCTCACTCTTTTCTCTCGTGTGGTTTTCTTCCAGAGGTTTGCGACACTAAATCTAAATTGTAGTCCTTAAAGTCTTCAGAAGGCTGAGATGAGGATGTCCGTCCTTTGAGCGCTGTGTGTGGCGACTGGTTGTCCTGGCGGTGTGGAGGCCGCTGCTCTTTGAAGTGCTTCTTGTTGCTCTCTGACTCCGTGGTGTCTCTTTGAAGTGCTTCTTGTTGCTCTCTGACTCCGTGGTGTCTCTTTGAAGTGCTTCTTGTTGCTCTCTGACTCCGTGGTGTCTCTTTGAAGTGCTTCTTGTTGCTCTCTGACTCCGTGGTGTCTCTGTGAAGTGCTTCTTGTTGCTCTCTGACTCTGTGGTGTCTCTTTGAAGTGCTTCTTGTTGCTCTCTGACTCCGTGGTGTCTCTTTGAAGTGCTTCTTGTTGCTCTCTGACTCCGTGGTGTCTCTTTGAAGTGCTTCTTGTTGCTCTCTGACTCCGTGGTGTCTCTTTGAAGTGCTTCTTGTTGCTCTCTGACTCTGTGGTGTCTCTTTGAAGTGCTTCTTGTTGCTCTCTGACTCCGTGGTGTCTCTGTGAAGTGCTTCTTGTTGCTCTCTGACTCCGTGGTGTCTCTGTGAAGTGCTTCTTGTTGCTCTCTGACTCCGTGGTGTCTCTGTGAAGTGCTTCTTGTTGCTCTCTGACTCCGTGGTGTCTCTTTGAAGTGCTTCTTGTTGCTCTCTGACTCCGTGGTGTCTCTTTGAAGTGCTTCTTGTTGCTCTCTGACTGCGTGGTGTCTCTTTGAAGTGCTTCTTGTTGCTCTCTGACTCCGTGGTGTCTCTTTGAAGTGCTTCTTGTTGCTCTCTGACTCTGTGGTGTCTCTTTGAAGTGATTGGTGTCTCTTTGAAGTGCTTCTTGTTGCTCTCTGACTCCGTGGTGTCTCTTTGAAGTGCTTCTTGTTGCTCTCTGACTCCGTGGTGTCTCTTTGAAGTGCTTCTTGTTGCTCTCTGACTCTGTGGTGTCTCTTTGAAGTGCTTCTTGTTGCTCTCTGACTCCGTGGTGTCTCTTTGAAGTGCTTCTTGTTGCTCTCTGACTCCGTGGTGTCTCTTTGAAGTGCTTCTTGTTGCTCTCTGACTCAGTGGTGTCTCTTTGAAGTGCTTCTTGTTGCTCTCTGACTCCGTGGTGTCTCTGTGAAGTGCTTCTTGTTGCTCTCTGACTCCGTGGTGTCTCTTTGAAGTGCTTCTTGTTGCTCTCTGACTCCGTGGTGTCTCTTTGAAGTGCTTCTTGTTGCTCTCTGACTCCGTGGTGTCTCTTTGAAGTGCTTCTTGTTGCTCTCTGACTCCGTGGTGTCTCTTTGAAGTGCTTCTTGTTGCTCTCTGACTCCGTGGTGTCTCTTTGAAGTGCTTCTTGTTGCTCTCTGACTCCGTGGTGTCTCTTTGAAGTGCTTCTTGTTGCTCTCTGACTCTGTGGTGTCTCTTTGAAGTGCTTCTTGTTGCTCTCTGACTCCGTGGTGTCTCTTTGAAGTGCTTCTTGTTGCTCTCTGACTCCGTGGTGTCTCTTTGAAGTGCTTCTTGTTGCTCTCTGACTCCGTGGTGTCTCTTTGAAGTGCTTCTTGTTGCTCTCTGACTCTGTGGTGTCTCTTTGAAGTGCTTCTTGTTGCTCTCTGACTCCGTGGTGTCTCTTTGAAGTGCTTCTTGTTGCTCTCTGACTCTGTGGTGTCTCTTTGAAGTGATTGGTGTCTCTTTGAAGTGCTTCTTGTTGCTCTCTGACTCCGTGGTGTCTCTTTGAAGTGCTTCTTGTTGCTCTCTGACTCCGTGGTGTCTCTTTGAAGTGCTTCTTGTTGCTCTCTGACTCCGTGGTGTCTCTTTGAAGTGCTTCTTGTTGCTCTCTGACTCTGTGGTGTCTCTTTGAAGTGATTGGTGTCTCTTTGAAGTGCTTCTTGTTGCTCTCTGACTCTGTGGTGTCTCTTTGAAGTGCTTCTTGTTGCTCTCTGACTCCGTGGTGTCTCTTTGAAGTGCTTCTTGTTGCTCTCTGACTCTGTGGTGTCTCTTTGAAGTGATTGGTGTCTCTTTGAAGTGCTTCTTGTTGCTCTCTGACTCCGTGGTGTCTCTTTGAAGTGCTTCTTGTTGCTCTCTGACTCCGTGGTGTCTCTTTGAAGTGCTTCTTGTTGCTCTCTGACTCCGTGGTGTCTCTGTGAAGTGCTTCTTGTTGCTCTCTGACTCCGTGGTGTCTCTTTGAAGTGATTGGTGTCTCTTTGAAGTGCTTCTTGTTGCTCTCTCACTCCGTGGTGTCTCTTTGAAGTGCTTCTTGTTGCTCTCTGACTCCGTGGTGTCTCTTTGAAGTGCTTCTTGTTGCTCTCTGACTCCGTGGTGTCTCTGTGAAGTGCTTCTTGTTGCTCTCTGACTCTGTGGTGTCTCTGTGAAGTGCTTCTTGTTGCTCTCTGACTCCGTGGTGTCTCTTTGAAGTGCTTCTTGTTGCTCTCTGACTCCGTGGTGTCTCTTTGAAGTGCTTCTTGTTGCTCTCTGACTCCGTGGTGTCGTTGCAGCTGACTGGTGTCCCGCTCAACGTGTCCGTCCGGCTGCAGCTCAACCTCTACATGAAGAGCGTGTCGGCCATCACGTAAGAGCCGTGTGTTGTTGTTCATGTTTGATATCGGGAGGCTGCTTCCTGCTGGTCACCGCTGACATTGAGCATTTTTATTTCTTCGTCCTTGTAGAGAAACTGGCAAGATAGCCGAGGTGGTGATGCCCATGATCTGGTTTGAGGAGGTACGTTGTCTTTTTATTGAAATATGAAAGTGTTTAAAAGTGTTCTGAAGAAGTTCTGTCTGTCCACTGATCATCGGTCAATGATTGATATCTACATCTCTGTTCCCTTTAATCATAAACCGTCTCCAGATCTTCTACTTCTATTTGATGAAGCAATACTTTGTTACGTTGTTCGTATTCTCATGAAAACACTTAAAGTACCAAAACTCACTGTGCAAAAATAGACCCGAAAATATGTATTTTAAATATGACATGCATTTATGAGAAAGTAATAAATGTAGTGTAGTAGAGGAGAAAATGCATGTACTTAGTATAGTAGTTAGTTAAAGTACATCAAAATTGTACTTGAGTGAATGTACTTAGTTACCATCCTACTGTATATCACTGTATATATATTTAAATGTGTTGTAATGTCTCTCGCCTGTGCTGTTGTTAAAATAAGACTTTCACTAAAAGAGCAGCTACATCGTGTATTTGTGTATTTTACCTCCTGCAGAGCAGCTACATCGTGTATTTGTGTATTTTACCTCCTGCAGAGCAGCTACATCGTGTATTTGTGTATTTTACCTCCTGCAGAGCGGCTACATCGTGTATTTGTGTATTTTACCTCCTGCAGAGCGGCTACATCGTGTATTTGTGTATTTTACCTCCTGCAGAGCAGCTACATCGTGTATTTGTGTATTTTACCTCCTGCAGAGCGGCTACATCGTGTATTTGTGTATTTTACCTCCTGCAGAGCGGCTACATCGTGTATTTGTGTATTTTACCTCCTGCAGAGCGGCTACATCGTGTATTTGTGTATTTTACCTCCTACAGAGCGGCTACATCGTGCATTTGTGTATTTTACCTCCTGCAGAGCGGCTACATCGTGCATTTGTGTATTTTACCTCCTGCAGAGCGGCTACATCGTGTATTTGTGTATTTTACCTCCTGCAGAGCGGCTACATCGTGTATTTGTGTATTTTACCTCCTGCAGAGCGGCTACATAGACGGACCCATCCTCGATACGTTCCACACCAACCTGGTGGTTCTCCCGGCTGTGATGGACTACATGCAGTACAGCTTCATCGCCCTCGGCCTGGCCACCATCCTCATCGCCTGCCTGGTGCATCACAAAGTGAAGGTGTGTGTGTGTGTGTGTGTGTGTGTGTGTGTGTGTGTGACCTGCATGTCGCACGGTGACTCATGTTCACCCACTAAAAGGAGGCGGGACTGAAGTTTGTACGTATTTTATGCACTTAAAAGAATCTATATCAGTTTAGTCGTACTTTGCTGTCAGACAGCGTCTCTGACGGAGAACCCAAGATGTTCTCCTCCATCGACAAAAACACTCATCCAACATTTAAAGTCACACAATGCTCGTCAGATACCTCGCTCATGTCTGTTAGCTTAGCATTAGACAGACGAGGCAGAACGTGATCTGTAGAAGTGTTGGTTGGTGGATTTTCTTACCTTTGGTGAGCTGTTTCCAGTCTTTGTGCTAAGCTACGCTACGCCCTGGTTCAGCCTATTATTGAAGCGGTCAGCACGTCCCACGTCACTTCAGTGACGCTCGATGTATAAATACTGTGACTCGGCCGGTTAGCGAGCACTCGAGCGGCTCCTCGAGTCACATGACCTGTTTGCTAAGAGCTGAACCTTTCGTTTCTTCAGAAGAGGAATTGATTAGAAGTCTTCTGGTCTGTTCGCAGAGGCCTCGTTCAAATGTGACGTTGAGTTCCACAGAAGAATACAACCGTGCAGTCAGTAACACCACCTGACCTCTGACCTCCATCAAACACTAATGACATCACTTGATTCACAGCTGCAGTAATCAGCGGGGTTTGACTTTATTTTTGATTTGTTTTTCTTTACGACGAATCAGAATATTTGTCATTAATTT
>NC_136651.1:1220906-1240906 GCF_949748355.1 Melanostigma gelatinosum | reverse complement strand
AGAACATCATGGTTTCATTGTGCTGTTAGAACATCATGGTTTCATTGTGCTGTTAGAACATCATGGTTTCATTGTGCTGTTAGAACATCATGGTTTCATTGTACTGTTAGAACATCATGGTTTCATTGTGCTGTTAGAACATCATGGTTTCATTGTGCTGTTAGAACATCATGGTTTCATTGTACTGTTAGAACATCATGGTTTCATTGTACTGTTAGAACATCATGGTTTGGTTGATCCACGTTTCCCCCTTTGACGTAGGACGAGCACGCGCAATCATCCTGATCCCGATCGTCTGGTTCGGATTCACGAGACAGTTTGAGAGGATCAGCCTCGCAGGAACCGAGACAGCCTGACATCAATCATCTCATTAATGTGGGCTGCTAACAGGACATTTGATGGACTTTGCTGAACCACGTACGTGGCACGGGGCCCTGGTCTCATGGAGACATGTTGTCCTCTTTGGTGCGGTCTCTGTACTTTACTGTAGAGTTCTTGTAGCAGCTGCGGTTGAATTCTTTACGCCAGATTCATCAACAAAGGCTCATCATCGGAAACTGAAAATGGTAAAACATATCCCAGTGAAGCACAAAGGGTTAAAAAGCATTCAAGAGGTTTCCTGTCATTGAAATCAACAAATAAGAATTCAGATCCGTGGAAGAATCTAAGCTCTGCTGAAACATGGTGCACATCACCTTCTGTTGGGTGTTTCACATCCTACAGCGCCTCCAGTCCTCAGCAGAGTCCAGCCACCAACATCTGGGGCGCCGGTCCTCCCGGTCTGCTGTCATGTCAGCACAGAGCAGCAGCTGCTCCGCAGGAGCTGCTCGAGGAGGCGCTCTGGATCTGGGAGGTAAGTGGAGGTTCATCTTCCACGCGTCCCTCTCAGTCTGCGTGTTCTTGATGCGGTTCACAGAACAGTTTGTGGTCGGAGAGCCAGGTGGTGCTGTGGAGACGAGTGTTTCCAGCCCTGCTCGTCTGTCACAAGATCATCAGAGAAACATCACAACTAAGCACAAAGACAACGTTGAGGATATCAGAGGCAGGTTTGTCCCATAATACGCTCAAATGATATACACACAAATATTCAAACAGTTCTCAGACGCTGCAGCTTCTCACTGTTTACTGTCGTATCGTCTGGCAGTGACGGTGTATTTAAATACAGTTCTGAGGTACTTGTACTTTACAGAGTACGACCATTGTACGCTATTTAACTGTACTTACCTTCATGCTATTACTCATCATTGTTATCAGTTCGTGTCTTTTTCATTCACTCATTGAACTCTTTCTCTTCTGTATTCACTTTGCGTGTGTGTATATATTTGTGTGTACTGTGTAGCACACAGCAGGCTGAGTGTGTGTATCAGTCGCCTGTAGCCGCCACAAAGTAACTCATCACCAGCTGCCACTATACAGCAATAACATTTATTATATATACGTGTTATACTGACGAAAAAACACTTATTTTCCATGGTCATATTCAGCTTTGTAAAGAAACAACTTTACTTTGATCATAAATGGAGATTCAAACCATTAGTTAAACGTAAAAAACAAATAATAATCAAGTCACTTATTTTCTGGCCGTGTGTTTACATGTTTGAGAACACGGCGAGGTGCCTTCAATTAATTCAATTAACTTTATACACCAAACGATTTCATCTGTTTCACCTTCATCATCGTGTCTGAGGCTGTTTCCAGTTTATTTGTTGTGGATTATATTTGTTCTCAAATAACTGAATGTTTAAGAACAATTCGACGACGTGTTGGGTTCAAAGGCAGCTGGACTGAATTCGTTGGTTTGGATGATTTTAAATGAACGTCTGAAACATGATGAAGGTTGAAAGACTTCAGAATTTGATTGCTTACATTGAAATCTGAATATTGAACTTTTGTCAGAATGATGTTTGTTCTCTCTTGCTTGGCGTCACTGTTCTTGACCATCAGCAGATGTTCATTGAAAGTCAAACATCGGCCCACATAGCTCACACAGTAATGTCACTCACAGAATACATCATAACGTACCGTATGTCAGAACAACGCCGCAGCACTGTCTATATGAATGGACATCAAATAATTGAGTATTTAATTGCTGTCAGTGGTTCTCAAACACTATATTAAAATAGACTTTGGTGCATTTCAACCTGTTGTCTCATGCGTTTGTGTGAAGCTGACTAATGGAGACAACAGATGTGAACTGGTCCGTGTTGACGGAGAACGCTGCAGACGCTAAACGGGCTGTAAAGAAATAGCTCGGCGCGACTCCTCAGCCTCACTTACGTCCACTGAACGTCTTTGTTGTTGCCGTTGACGGGCTCGGGTTGTTGTTGTAAATGTACACAACAATATGGACAGAACCCGAGAGAAGGAAAAGCCTCTTTACCTCAAGCTTGATCCGGTCTGTTTGTAATAAGCGTCTTGCTCAATGAGAAGTCTCGTTCGAAGAAGTCTCAGAAATGAATAATAAGACAATTTAGACAACGTTGATATGACGCAATGTTTAGGAGCGAGACTTCTCAGAGCCAGACTTCTCAGAGCCAGACTTCTCAGAGCCAGACTTCTCAGAGCCAGACTTCTCAGAGCCAGACTTCTCAGAGCCAGACTTCTCAGAGCCAGACTTCTCCTTGAGCGAGACTTCTCCTTGAGCGAGACTTCTCCTTGAGCGAGACTTCTCCTTGAGCGAGACTTCTCCTTGAACGAGACTTCTCCTTGAACGAGACTTCTCAGAGCGAGACTTCTCAGAGCGAGACTTCTCCTTGAACGAGACTTCTCAGAGCCAGACTTCTCAGAGCCAGACTTCTCAGAGCCAGACTTCTCAGAGCCAGACTTCTCCTTGAACAAGACTTCTCAGAGCCAGACTTCTCCTTGAACGAGACTTCTCAGAGCCAGACTTCTCAGAGCGAGACTTCTCAGAGCGAGACTTCTCAGAGCCAGACTTCTCAGAGCCAGACTTCTCAGAGCCAGACTTCTCCTTGAACAAGACTTCTCAGAGCCAGACTTCTCCTTGAACGAGACTTCTCAGAGCGAGACTTCTCCTTGAACGAGACTTCTCAGAGCGAGACTTCTCAGAGCCAGACTTCTCAGAGCCAGACTTCTCAGAGCCAGACTTCTCAGAGCGAGACACACGATAACAGACAGTCGGATCAAGGTAACGATCAAGAGAAAGGTTTTATTTCTTTCTCTGTAGAGTTCTTTCCATCATTTTGTCCAATACTTCTGAGCCTGTCAACGGCAACAACAAAGACTTTTAGTGGACGTAAATGTCACTGAGGCGAGTACATTGTGGTCCGATTAGCGGCTGCTCTCAGCAGCTTCCTCCTTCAGTACCGGACCCATTTAAACCCTGTTGTCCCCATCGGCTCCTTACTCACAATACATGAGAAAATAGAGTCGCTGAAAAATACAGACGTAACCATTTAAAGACACCGTTAACGGGTTCGGTTGACCCAGATAACGACTCGTCTTTGTTGCTGAAATGCATGAAAGTCAATGGCACAACATTTCTCGTGCACGTCCTGTAAATAAGACTGAACAAGTAGAAGACAACACGTCATCATGACATAACATTTGGTCCTGTGTGCTCCACATGCGCTCACATCAACAACACACCGAGCAGAGAACCCGTGTCATGTGACGGCAGCTGTTGTCTGCTGAAATAGCCTCGTTCTTCACCGTTGACGTGCAGCTTCACCGGCTGGTGGACGGATGCTTTGGGTGGCGTGCGGCGGTGAAGCGCCTCGCGTTGTCCTCTCCTCTCAGCACTTCATCGACATGTGCAGACTTCTATATTTGGCTGACTGAACTCTGCTCAAAACAACGGGCTAATCCTGGCCAACAGGTGCCACACACAGCGTCACAAACTTGGCGTGACCCGGTTGCCAAGCGGGTCACGCTTTCCAAAACCAGCCGGGAATGCTGGGGGTCAAATGTCAGAGCGGCTCACATGGTGAGCGACGGAACGCCCGCTTTGAGGCTGATTCTCCGCTGCTGCAGGGTGGACGGCGGTGGAGACGACGGTCTCCAGCCGACTGGCTCGGTAGATGCTCACCTGTAAATACAGAAGTCAGAGATGGATTCATTCACGGGAAGAAGAGTCGTGAAGTTAACACCACCGTCCTTTTCTTTCATGTTACAGAAGTGTCTCTGAGCACCAGAGTCCCTTTAGAACCTCTCATTCTACTGCAGCAGGTCTGACAGTCTGACCCTCTCAGTCCTGCTTCTCCTGCCTCCCTAACCTCCAGCAGGTCCAGAAATACGTCCTGGGTCTCCAGCAGAGAGGAGAAGCTCTGCTCCTGGAGGAGGAGATGCTGCTGCTGCCAGGAGCTGAGCTCTCCTCCTCCCTCCGGATCTGGGTCTGTCCACGGTGGACCGGTCTCTGCTGGAGGATCTGGGTCTGTCCACGGTGGACCGGTCTCTGCTGGAGGATCTGGGTCTGTCCACGGTGGACCGGTCTCTGCTGGAGGATCTGGGTCTGTCCACGGTGGACCGGTCTCTGCTGGAGGATCTGGGTCTGTCCACGGTGGACCGGTCTCTGCTGGAGGGTCTGGGTCTGTCCACGGTGGACCGGTCTCTGCTGGAGGAGGTTCTGGTGAACCTGCATGACTTCATCTGGTTTCACCAGAATCCAACCCGGTGGCTCCGGAACTTGCCCTGAATCCAGTCCAGCGCAGCTTCTAATCCTCCGTCAGAGACGGAACCCTCTTGACCTGTGTGTCGTACCCTCACCTGTGTCTGCAGGTAGCGCGGTGACTTGAGCTCCAGCTCCTCCTTCCCGTCGGTGGGAGAACAGCAACAAAACACCTGCTGGAACCCTGCTCTGAACCTGCCGAGTGGACCACAACATATTTGACAACCGGGCGGATTAAAGAGGGATTACCGACGAGCACACAGAGGAACAGACAGCTCGTCATTTTAACGGGGGGGGGGGGGGGGGTCCTACCTGCTGTTGAGGCAGTAGTAGATGACGGGGTTGTACATGGTGGAGCTCATGGCCAGCCACATGATGGCCAGGTACACCTGTTGGATGTAGCGCTGCTCGAACAACTCGGGGAAGAACTGGTGCAGCAGGAAGTAGATGTGGTACGGAAGCCAGCACACGGCGAAGGTACACACGACCGCCATCATCATCTTCACCACCTGCACACAAAACACACAGGATGGAGGGTCAGTCATCGCTTCACTGCTCTGGTTTCCATGGGGGTGATTTAACAACCATTAAACTGTGTGTGTGTGTGTGTGTGTGTGTGTGTGTGTGTGTGCGCGCATCATCACCTTGCGTTTGGCCATCAGCTGTTCTTTGTGGCGTTCAGAGGAGTCTCCGGGAATCTCGCTGGCCCAGAGGGTGACACCCACGATCGTGTACGCGCATCCCATGATGCCGAGGGGCAGGAAGTAGATCAGCAGTGTCACACACACGTAGTATCTGGGAGATGTATTGATAATGTGTCGTGTTTAGACTCAGAGGTTCACTCGTCCTGTGTGTGATGAGCTCCTGCATTCATTGATGGTGTAAATCTATTGCAGTGTAATGCAGTGAGGCTGTCGGCCATTATCTATTGCTTTCAAGTATTTATTCTCATAGTCGTAGTATTATGGGAATACATTTGTAGTGTGTGTGTGTGTGTGTGTGTGTGTGTGTGTATATAAAAAAAACCAACATGGCCGTAATCCAAGATGGCGACGGCCAAAATGCAGACCATAAACCAATGTGTGACGTCATGACGAGTACGTGCACTTATGTACAGTCACTTCCTGACCGTCAATGACTGGTTCAGGTTGTCGGAGGCCTAATATTGTGCTTCGCTTCCTTCCAGCTACTCACATCTTCTTGAAGTCCGCCGCGGTGTGTTCGGGCCAGTCGATGTAGCAGACCGTGCGTCCCGGCAGCAGCGCGGTGGACGAGAAGTAGTACTGAGGGAAGGCCAGCAGCAGAGCCAGCATCCAGACCACCGCGACCACCACCCGGGTCTCTGTGGAGGTCAGCCTCGGCTGCAGCGGGTGGATGATCGCCATGTATCTAACAGGTGGGGACATCTTCTGTTACACGACATCATTGGATGGCATTGACATTACTTTGCACCATTTCTCAAACCTTTACTGTCCCTGATCTCTCCCAGGCAGCCGTTGGTTTCTACTCATGTCACAGCGGTGTGAAGGTGAACTAGCAGAGACCTGAAGCCGCCGTTAAATAGGGGATCAACAATCTGCCGCTTTTTACACATAATATTGTGTTTCTGTACAATTCTGAATAATCCCAGTTGTTGCATTCAAGGACCTTTAGATCTGCCAGTTGTCCCGATTTTTGTAATGTGATAATTGACTCGATCTTTCTCACAACATGGATCAGATGCACCGCCCGAGACGTTCGCTATCGTCACCGCTCTCAACCACCATCTGAGATCAGGTACAGTCACAAAATCCATGTCTTTGTAAACTCAAGTTAGTTTCAGGTTTCTGCAAATGTCCACGACACATAGTGATGAAGTGAAACATTCAAATCTTCTGTTTCAGCCCAGTGTCATGGCAATTCATCAAATGCATCTGTTAAAGTCGAGTCAGAGGGTGAACATGGTGAACATTATACTGAACATCAGCATGGTGGCATTGTTACTGGGAGCATGCTGGCGTCAGGTACAGTAGGATTTCAGATGTTTAGTTACAGTTTCAACACGTTTATCGAAATACACACGGTCTCATTACACACACACACACACACACACACACACACACACACACACCTGTCCAGAGCGATGGCCGTCATGGAGTAAATGCTGGCAAATATGGCTGCAATGGGGAAGAAGTTGTGGAAGCGGCAGTACACCAAACCAAAGTACCACTCGTTGTGAACGGCGTAGGTGAAGTTGATCACCGTGTTGAATGCTGACATGGCGGCCTCGGCTAAGGCCAGGTTCACCTGCAGGAGAGCGAAGGAAGAGTTGTTTACATCAGAACCTACAAACAGGACAACGAACCATCTCATGACCCTGACCAGGGCCTCTGCAGGTTCACCAAGTTGACTTTAAGACCATCGAGCAAATGTTTCAGACGGATCAGAGTGTAGAGACTGAAGTAAACCGGTTGGAACAATCGGCCTACGCTGAGTTATTATCATATCGCATAATTGTCAGTCGTTCCAACCACGTCTTCCTCGTCCATAGAGAGGAGAAGTCTCCCTCTTCCGGTGTGCCACCATTGGACCTCATTTCATAAAGAATATGTACGGAAGTCAACGGGAGAGACAAATGTTAGTTTTCTTTGTCTCTCTTTGTGGTCATTTTGTGTTTCTTCGTAGTTGTGTCTTGTTGTAGTTGTTTAGTGTCTCTTGGTGTTCATTGTTTGTCTCTTTATGTTCCTTTTGAATCTTTGTAATTGTTTTGTTTCTCATATCGGTCATTTTGTGTCTCCTTATTGTCTTTCTTTGTGGTCATCTTGGTGTCTTTGTAGTTCTATTGGTATATTTGTAGTTATATAGGTATCTTTGTAGTTCTCTTGGTCTTTCTTTGTGGTCATATTGGTCTCTTTGTAGTTTGGTCTCTTTGTAGTTATCTTGGTCTCTTTGTAGTTGGTATATTTGTAGTTCTCTTGTGTATATTTGTAGTTATATTGTGTATATTTGTAGTTCTATTGTGTATATTTGTAGTTCTCTTGTGTATATTTGTAGTTATCTTGTGTATATTTGTAGTTATCGTGGTCTCTTTGTAGTTCTCTTGTGTATATTTGTAGTTATCTTGGTCTCTTTTTCGTTCTCTTGGTGTCTTTGTAGTTCTCTTGGTCTCTTTGTGGTCATCTTGGTCTCTTTGTGGTCATCTTGGTCTCTTTGTAGTTATCTTGGTATCTTTGTAGTTGTATTTGCAGTTATCTTGGTCTCTTTTTCGTTCTCTTGGTGTCTTTGTAGTTCTCTTGGTCTCTTTGTGTTCATCTTTGTAGTTGTATTTGTAGTTATCTTGGTCTCTTTGTCGTTCTCTTGGTGTCTTTGTAGTTCTCTTGGTCTCTTTGTGGTCATCTTGGTCTCTTTGTGGTCATCTTGGTCTCTTTGTAGTTATCTTGGTATCTTTGTAGTTGTATTTGCAGTTATCTTGGTCTCTTTTTCGTTCTCTTGGTGTCTTTGTAGTTCTCTTGGTCTCTTTGTGGTCATCTTGGTATCTTTGTAGTTGTATTCGTAGTTATCTTGGTCTCTTTGTCGTTCTCTTGGTGTCTTTGTAGTTCTCTTGGTCTCTTTGTGGTCATCTTTGTAGTTGTATTTGTAGTTCTATTGGTATCTTTGTCATTCTCTTGGTCTCTTTGTAGTTCTATTGGTGTCTTTGTAGTTCTCTTGGTCTCTTTGTGGTCATCTTGGTCTCTTTGTAGTTATATTGGTCTCTTTGTGGTCATCTTGGTCTCTTTGTAGTTATATTGGTCTCTTTGTAGTTGTATTTGTAGTTCTATTGGTGTCTTTGTAGTTATCTTGGTCTCTTTGTAGTTCTATTGGTCTCTTTGTAGTTCTCTTGGTCTCTTTGTAGTCATCTTGGTATCTTTGTGGTCATCTTGGTCTCTTTGTGGTCATCTTGGTCTCTTTGTAGTTGTATTTGTAGTTATCTTGGTCTCTTTGTAGTTCTCTTGGTCTCTTTGTGGTCATCTTGGTATCTTTGTAGTTGTATTTGTAGTTATCTTGGTCTCTTTGTAGTTCTCTTGGTCTCTTTGTGGTCATCTTGGTATCTTTGTAGTTGTATTTGTAGTTATCTTGGTCTCTTTGTGGTCATCTTGGTCTCTTTGTGGTCATCTTGGTCTCTTTGTAGTTGTATTTGTAGTTATCTTGGTCTCTTTGTAGTTCTCTTGGTCTCTTTGTGGTCATCTTGGTATCTTTGTAGTTGTATTTGTAGTTATCTTGGTCTCTTTGTAGTTCTCTTGGTCTCTTTGTGGTCATCTTGGTATCTTTGTAGTTGTATTTGTAGTTATCTTGGTCTCTTTGTAGTTATCTTGGTCTCTTTGTGGTCATCTTGGTATCTTTGTAGTTGCATTTGTAGTTATCTTGGTCTCTTTGTAGTTCTCTTGGTCTCTTTGTGGTCATCTTGGTCTCTTTGACGTTGTTCACTGTGAGCCCCTGGGCCTGAGCCCGGTAGGCCAGTTCAGGAATCCATTCATGACTTTGTGTTCATCCCGTGAGACGCACAGTTCATTTTTCACATCTCGGTTTCTGAGAAAGAAAGCCGAGTTAGGTGATAGTCTCTGTTACAGCTGGACATCTCTTGGCGGAAACGTTCAAGGACCGACTTCGTCTGTGTTGGGTGGTGTTGCGGAGGTCCTTGATCGTATGGAGCTCTGGCTGTTTGTTTGTGAGCCTGTTGTTGAGGAGGCACAGATCAGCAGTATGTAGAAACAATTCCTCATGATTTCATTTGAATTAATGCAAACTGACCCAGAAGATGAACCAAATGATCAACACTAGTCCGTTATAAGACGCTGAGCTTCCTCTGCTGTAGCTGCTGTATTGGACGGTGTTTGCTGCAGGCATGATGGAGCAGAATGAAACTCCACCAATACAGATCGACAGGCCTCCGGAGAACCATCCGCCATCACGACAACAATAGTTTAGAAGTGTATGAAGTCTCAAGAGAAGGTTTATTGACTTTTTGTAGATTAAATCGAGATGTTTTTAATATCTTCGAAGTGCTTTTGTTGTAGAAGAAACTGAATTCAATCCTATTTTTAACACCTGCCGATTCCCTGCTAACAAATACAAACGAATGCATCTGTCTCTGTGTGTATACGTATATACGTATTATATGTTTGAGCCTGTTCTGTAAAGAAAGAGATTTAAAACACATGAAGTTTTTGCATCCTTTGATAAACAAATGTTGCATATGAACGAACTCTAAACACATTATGGATTATTGCTGAATGCTGTTCTGAATATGGGCTTTTGAGCCGGACTGTGAGGTAATAAACATTTTCTGACTCTGAAAAAGAGCTCAACTTTGATTCAATTTGTCAAACAAATGAATTTCAAGCAAAAATGCCAAAATTAGCTTCAGAAATATGATTTTGAATATGAAAGATGATTTTATGCTTTTTGTTTTATGTGACAGTAAATTTAAGATCTTTTGGATTTGGGGACTTCTGGTTTCACAAAACGAGCAATAAGAGGACTTTTTAGGCTTTAGGACATTTCTTTGATTTTAGATATTTCACTATTTTATAGACCAAATGATTAATTATGAAAATAATCATAAAACTGCTTGTGTATATATTTTTTAACCGAGAGCAACATGTTGGAATAAGGTAAATGAAGTCAAGACTTTGAACCCCTTTCACTTCCTGGTATGTTTCAGTCATTTGATGCAACGTGTCACTTCCTCCTTGAATGATCAGAAGCGTTTCAATGATTCCTTGAAGTCCTCCATGCTGCTCTCCAGAGAGTCAAACTCTCTGGTGGTGTTGTAGGAGTCAAGAGAGTTTGATGGTAACTCACCTAATGAGCCCGGACACGTGCAGTCAGCAGCATTGTATTTGTTCAGGAAATGTATTTCAATGAAGGCTTGATGCAGTTTTTTTTCGTCCTCTGTGTGTTGACGGTTCATGGACGCGCCTGATTTGTGCTCCAGGAGCGTTTTCATTTTTCCTGATTTGCTTTCATCAGGAGTTCTAAATAAATTCCACTTTAGTGGAGACACGAACTGAAAACCATCCCAAACAGTTACACAAGTTGCATTATCAAACAAACGTATGAAGAAGAACTTGACTTCTTATTGAAAAGCAGTCAACGCGCAGCACTCACCAGAAAGTAATTGGTGACGGTCCTCATGCGTTTATGTGCCAGAATAATCCAGATGACCACCATGTTGCCAACCACAGACACCGCGACGATGCTGCAGTACGCGACAGCCCACAGTGTGATCTGCCACGCCGGCTGCACGAACTGGTTGAAGCCGTCGCTGGAGTTACCGGAGACGTTCGTCCCGTTCGTGGCGTTGAAATCATCGGTGGCGTTGAGAGGGTAGAGAGGGTCCATCTTTCTGGACACCAGCGTGTTGGGTGTTAAAAATAGAGCAGAGTCCTGTTACTGGAATGGCTTTCTGTCTCGGAGGAAAAGGAGCAGTGCAAATGTAAAAAGCATGTTGTGGCGGAGCCGTTTTTACGCACCGTGGAGCCGCTCCAAAACGCACCAAAAAAACATCGAAGCAGCGCGCAAATCATTGACGTTATTCAGGCTGTTTAACCGCAACACCCCCCCCCCCCCCCCCCCTCTAAATGTTTAGAATTATGTACTTGCCATGTTTAAATTCATGTATTTTATATTCAGTCTATCAGGATAATCACTGATCTTGGATCTGAGGGATAAGTTGGTTCTGGCCAAGATGGCGGAAACATTTCATCACATAAAAACACAAATTACAAAAAAGTTGAAAAAACAAAAAAACATTCCTATGAAAGAGGCGACAGAGATTCCTGTATCAGTCTTTGTGGATTGATTTTGCATGTATTCTTGACTTTTTAATGAGGGAGAAGGAGTACTAGCCATTTAAGTATTTTAATGTGTTAATTATATGTTTTTCTTTTAGTAATGCGGCGCCAGAGAAAAGCGGCCCGACAGTGACAGGGATGAAAGAAACGCGTCCCGAGAGAAACGCGTCCGAGAGAAACGCGTCCCGAAAGAAACGCGTCCCGAGAGAAACGCGTCCCGAAAGAAACGCGTCCCGAGAGAAACGCGTCCCCAGAGAAACGCGTCCCCAGAGAAACGCGTCCCGAGAGAAACGCGTCCCGAAAGAAACGCGTCCGAAAGAAACGCGTCCCGAAAGAAACGCGTCCCGAAAGAAACGCGTCCCGAGAGAAACGCGTCCCGAAAGAAACGCGTCCGAAAGAAACGCGTCCCGAGAGAAACGCGTCCCGAAAGAAACGCGTCCGAAAGAAACGCGTCCGAAAGAAACGCGTCCCGAGAGAAACGCGTCCCGAAAGAAACGCGTCCGAAAGAAACGCGTCCCCAGAGAAACGCGTCCCGAGAGAAACGCGTCCCGAAAGAAACGCGTCCGAAAGAAACGCGTCCCGAAAGAAACGCGTCCCGAAAGAAACGCGTCCCGAAAGAAACGCGTCCCCAGAGAAACGCGTCCCGAGAGAAACGCGTCCCGAAAGAAACGCGTCCGAAAGAAACGCGTCCCGAAAGAAACGCGTCCCGAAAGAAACGCGTCCCGAAAGAAACGCGTCCGAAAGAAACGCGTCCCGAGAGAAACGCGTCCCCAGAGAAACGCGTCCCCAGAGAAACGCGTCCCGAAAGAAACGCGTCCCGAGAGAAACGCGTCCCGAGAGAAACGCATCCCGAGAGAAACGCCGGACGAGACAAACGCGGCCTGACAGTAACGGGAGACGAAAGAAACTTGGAACGAAAGTAATGCGACACAAAATAACGTGACACGAAAGTATCGCAGAAATGTTCGCCGAGCCCATCAGAGTGTGACGCGTCTAATGCTGCGTTCACACCGGTCGCGTTGATTTTTTGACGCACTGCACAATCGCGTCCAACGCGCCGCCGGTCGTGTTCACACCAAACGCCGCAAAATCTCGTAGCGCCGGAGAGGGGGCGTGGTTTATCGACTGGAAGCCGTTCACCTGGCCGCCATTTCTTTCCGCTGTCAACCGTGAAAGGAATAAGGACAATTGCTGCTTTGTACGTGTTGTGGAAGTCCCTCAAACGTCGGAATGCCAAACGCCGTCATGTCTGGTTCATAATATTGTTCAGAGGAGCTCCGTGGATTGTATCGAGTTGTATTCACTGTGTCTAGCAAGCCACCGGTCGCTGTTTACTACAGCTGTAGGAACACAAAATAAACTGATTCGGCTGTGATTCAACGGCAATAAACCGACAAAAAGGGACTCCGAAATAACTACGTAATGATGCCGATTTGTAGGTTACTGGTCTTCTCAATGGAGCTCTGATGGATCGGTGCTAGGCTATGCTAACATCGTAGCAGCTCCACCAGCACTCAATAACGTCACGTAGACGTAAATACGGCAGCGTCTATTCATTGTTTGTACCATATGGTTTACACACACACATGCATACACATAGTTTGGTCCGGTCTCTGTTGATATGAGGTATCAGAGCTCTGGGTGAACACAGACGGCTACAGGATTTATTTCCTGATTCAACAACGGCAGAAAGCCAGTGATGACAGGGGGAGCAACTCAACGCTGATAGGCTATCGCGCCACAGCGTCACGCCATTATGTCGCTGAAGTTGAAAAATTTCAACTCGCGCGTTGGCGTCCACACTCTCTCACACACACACACACACACTCACACTCACACACACACACACTCACACACACACTGCAGCAGCATCCCGTATCGATACTCAGATTGTCTGAACAGTCACTGAGAGCAGTCAGTTCTTCGTTGTTTAACTCTTTCGATTTTTTACAGAACGTTTAAATATTTGTTTCTCAGTATATGTTTATGCTTTATTCGGATACTTTGACATTATTAAAATACTGAGGTATCTTCTTCATTTGGGTTTTTCTCAGCTTCGTCTCTCACGTCCGGTAAGTCATACACCTTCACTACGTTTGTTACGAGGTGAGATTTGTTTGTTGGATTTGCAGCTGCATGAGAACATCTGTGATGTTTGAAGTCTGACTCAGTCAAACTGCCGAGTCAGACTCAACGTAGAATTACAATCGTTAGTTTGGAGGAAACTGTTAATAGATGAATAAAATATCAATCTGCAGGTCTTTGACTTTACTTTTATTCATTTTGTCTTAAAAAGGAGATTATTTCCCTCATGAGCAGAGCTGCACCTCAAGAGGAAAATATGCTGTAATGATAAAATATGTATTATTATAATATGTATAACAATGATACATATGTACAACAATGATACATATGTGCAACAATGATACATATGTGCAACAATGATACATATGTGCAACAATGATACATATGTGCAACAATGATACATATGTGCAACAATGATACATATGTGCAACAATGATACATATGTATAACAATGATACATATGTATAACAATGATACATATGTATAACAATGATACATATGTATAACAATGATACATATGTATAACAATGATACATATGTATAACAATGATACATATGTATAACAATGATACATATGTATAACAATGATACATATGTATAACAATGATACATATGTATAACAATGATACATATGTATAACAATGATACATATGTATAACAATGATACATATGTATAACAATGATACATATGTATAACAATGATACATATGTGCAACAATGATACATATGTGCAACAATGATACATATGTGCAACAATGATACATATGTGCAACAATGATACATATGTGCAACAATGATACATATGTGCAACAATGATACATATGTGCAACAATGATACATATGTGCAACAATGATACATATGTGCAACAATGATACATATGTGCAACAATGATACATATGTACAACAATGATACATATGTATAACAATGATACATATGTATAACAATGATACATATGTGCAACAATGATACATATGTGCAACAATGATACATATGTGCAACAATGATACATATGTGCAACAATGATACATATGTGCAACAATGATACATATGTGCAACAATGATACATATGTGCAACAATGATACATATGTGCAACAATGATACATATGTGCAACAATGATACATATGTGCAACAATGATACATATGTGCAACAATGATACATATGTGCAACAATGATACATATGTATAACAATGATACATATGTATAACAATGATACATATGTATAACAATGATACATATGTATAACAATGATACATATGTATAACAATGATACATATGTATAACAATGATACATATGTATAACAATGATACATATGTATAACAATGATACATATGTATAACAATGATACATATGTGCAACAATGATACATATGTGCAACAATGATACATATGTGCAACAATGATACATATGTGCAACAATGATACATATGTGCAACAATGATACATATGTGCAACAATGATACATATGTGCAACAATGATACATATGTGCAACAATGATACATATGTGCAACAATGATACATATGTGCAACAATGATACATATGTGCAACAATGATACATATGTGCAACAATGATACATATGTGCAACAATGATACATATGTGCAACAATGATACATATGTGCAACAATGATACATATGTGCAACAATGATACATATGTGCAACAATGATACATATGTGCAACAATGATACATATGTGCAACAATGATACATATGTGTAACAATGATATAACAGATATTAAAGTGGACTCAGTTTCTGCTAAAATTAAACAAATCGTTTGTAGAATTAAAAAATGAAATAAAAGTAAATAATTTGTCTTTTTCAAAAAAGAAAAGTGATGAAGATGAAACATGTGTTTAGTCTCCGCATCCAAATATCACTTCACTAAAATGAAAGTGGTTCTTGTATTGATGACGAATGAAATGAGTTTGTGAGACTCTGCAGGTTAAATGTGTTGCTGAGAACACAGTTTACTGCACTACAATATGTTGAAGTTATGTTCGACATGCTTTCATATTTCAGTTTATCTCTCAATACATCACAGATATGTACTGCACAGTATAACGTGTTCAACCTTTCTTTATTACGTATAAATACATAAGCAGAGATCTCACGCTCTAGTCTGGTCATCACCGGCTGCAGGAAGCCGGCGAGCTTCTGTCAGCTCTGTATTGATGGTGTGTGTGTGTGTGTGTGTGCATGTGTGTGTGTGTGTGTGTGTGTGTGTGCATGTGTGTGTGTGTGTGTGTGTGTGTGTGTGAGCGCGCGTGCGTGTGTGCGTGCGTGCGCGTGTGTGTGTGCATGACTGCGCTCATGTGACTGTCCTTCACAGTCACTGGTCAGGCTTCAGGCTCGTTGGCGATGTGAAGTGACATCTATTGATCAGCCTAGAAAACTCCCTGAATGGAGGTCTGTGACGAGAACCTGGTCCAGGATCAGTTTCTACAAACAACTCACAAGAAGACGTCCGGGTGTTATTGAAATGTGTGTTTTGGTTTATTCGCGGTTTATCATTCCATCATTTTTGAATGGTATTTACCGACTAGGAGCACAAAGTCCAGCAGTGTTCCGGAGGGGATGCTCGGATCCACAGCTGTTCTTTTGGTTCTCCTTCTGGAGTCCAGCTCGGCTCGAGCCGGTCTGGTCCTGAAGGTCCATTGAGTTTTCCTCTCGCCATCCATCGACCTGCTGAGGTTCTCCGTGGCACACGGGTCACCGTGAGCTTTACAGAACACAGAGATGTGATGACTTCAGGTTGATTCAGCGTGTTTGAAGCTGCTGACTCCACGTTTCCTCCTCTCAGTGGCTCTTCTTCTGTCTGCATGTCTCAGGATGGATCATCACGAGTGGCAGCGAGGGAGAAGTAGAGGTCACAGGCGCAACGATGATGAAGATGGTGAGAAAACATCAACGTGACGTTTACGCTCGCTGTGCTTTCTCCTAAGTTAAGGTTATTATGAAAATGACGCCATCACGTATTTTGTGTTGTACCAAATACTTGACTCTGGAAAACAATGTAATCTATTTATCCAACATGTCTCCGTCTCCAGCATGTCTCCAGCATGTCTCCAACATGTCTCCGTCTCCAGCATGTCTCCAGCATGTCTCCAGCATGTCTCCAGCATGTCTCCAGCATGTCTCCAGCATGTCTCCAACATGTCTCGTCTCCAGCATGTCTCCAGCATGTCTCCAGCATGTCTCCAGCATGTCTCCAACATGTCTCCAGCATGTCTCCAGCATGTCTCCAACATGTCTCGTCTCCAGCATGTCTCCAGCATGTCTCCAGCATGTCTCCAGCATGTCTCCAACATGTCTCCAGCATGTCTCCAGCATGTCTCCAGCATGTCTCCAGCATGTCTCCAACATGTCTCCAACATGTCTCCGTCTCCAGCATGTCTCCAACATGTCTCCAGCATGTCTCCAGCATGTCTCCAACATGTCTCCAGCATGTCTCCAGCATGTCTCCAGCATGTCTCCAACATGTCTCCAACATGTCTCCAACATGTCTCCGTCTCCAGCATGTCTCCAGCATGTCTCCAGCATGTCTCCAACATGTCTCCAACATGTCTCCAGCATGTCTCCAGCATGTCTCCAAGTGTCTCCAACATGTCTCCAACATGTCTCCAGCATGTTGGAGACATGTCTCCAGCATGTCTCCAGCATGTCTCCAAGTGTCTCCAGCATGTCTCCAGCATGTCTCCAGCATGTCTCCAGCATGTCTCCAGCATGTCTCCAACATGTCTCCGTCTCCAACATGTCTCCAGCATGTCTCCAAGTGTCTCCAGCATGTCTCCAACATGTCTCCAAGTGTCCACAAGTGTTGACAAAGCTGGAAAGAAATGGATGCTCTACGTGCGATAGATATGAAACTATTTACATCTCTACATCCTGTACTTCCAGCCTCTCCTCTCCTCTCTCCCCTCTCTCCTCTCCTCTCCTCTCTCCCCTCTCCTCTCTCCTCTTTCCTCTCCTCTCCTCTCCTCTCTCCCCTCTCCTCTCCTCTCTCCCCTCTCTCCTCTCCTCTCCTCTCTCCCCTCTCCTCTCTCCTCTTTCCTCTCCTCTCCTCTCCTCTCTCCCCTCTCCTCTCCTCTCTCCCCTCTCTCCTCTCCTCTCCTCTCTCCCCTCTCCTCTTTCCTCTTTCCTCTCCTCTCCTCTCCTCTCTCCCCTCTCCTCTCTCCTCTTTCCTCTCCTCTCCTCTCCTCTCCTCTCTCCCCTCTCCTCTCTCCTCTCCTCTCCTCTCTCTCCTCTCCTCTCTCCTCTTTCCTCTCCTCTCCTCTCCTCTCTCCCCTCTCCTCTCCTCTCTCCCCTCTCTCCTCTCCTCTCCTCTCTCTCCTCTCCTCTCACCTCTTTCCTCTCCTCTCCTCTCCTCTCTCCCCTCTCCTCTCCTCTCTCCCCTCTCTCCTCTCCTCTCCTCTCTCCTCTCTCCCCTCTCCTCTCTCCTCTCCTCTCCTCTCTCCCCTTTCCTCTCCTCTCCTCTCCTCTCCTCTCTCCCCTCTCCTCTCTCCTCCCCTCTCCTCTCTCCTCTCCTCTCCTCTCTCCTCTTTCCTCTTTCCTCTCTTCTCCTCTCCTCTCCTCTCCTCTCCTCTCCTCTCCTCTCTCCTCTTTCCTCTTTCCTCTCTTCTCCTCCCCTCTCCTCTCTCCTCTCCTCTCCTCTCTCCTCTTTCCTCTTTCCTCTCTTCTCCTCTCCTCTCCTCTCCTCTCCCCTCTCTCCTCTCCTCTTTCCTCTTTCCTCTCTTCTCCTCTCCTCTCCTCCTCCTCTCCCCTCTCCTCTCTCCTCTCTCCTCTTTCCTCTCTTCTCCTCCCCTCTCCTCCTCCTCTCTCCTCTCCTCTCCTCTCCTCTCCTCTCCTCTCTGTGTTCACTTCCTGTAGTTCAGTCAGTGTCTCCTCCTTGTTGTCACATGACTGTTGGTCTCAGATGAATCCATCATGACGTCATAGTTTCCCTGAGGAGCGCACACTTTAATGTTTCTACACAATCTGGTTAAAGTGAACATATATGTAAAATAAAATGTTTTTGATGAAATATCACAATTTCAAGCTTAGTTTTTGCAAATTTTTGTGACACATGATGTGTTCAAGGACCATCGGAGGGATGAAGATATGACGATAATGACATGTTTCACAGCTTCTGGCTGATCAGTGTTTCGGCGATTGTTTACAGAAAACATGATTTTTAATTCACTGGCGGGTTTTTGGGGTTCAGAGGGTCAAAGAAGGACATACCCTAGAGCAGGGGTCTCAAACTCATTTCCACTCCGGGCCACATCAGCATCACGGTCGCCTCAAAGGGCCGGTTGTAACTGTAAGACTGTGTAACTGTAACTTCTCCTAACATATTGGTAAATAACTGTCTCTGCATTTGATTATTGATTATTCAAGTGTAAAAATATTGTACATGCAGTTATATAAATGTAAACATATATTTAAGCACATTTCTGTTATAACTTAAATCCTTTTAATTGAGGGTTCAGAAACCCACATTACTCTATCAAAGATCAAACTATTAAAGAAAATATCAAAGACAAATATCAAACACAAGTTATTATAATAACTTTGTTCAAAGCTTAAAATCCTTTCAAGGGTGCGTTTGCACAATCCCACATGAAGTATTTCATGTGTTGTAAAGCCACGTTTGAAGTAGTCTTCAATGTACTCACAATACATTTACATGTCAAAGGTGCAGTAACCAGCCAATTCGCGGATTCGCGGGCCACATAAAAT
This sequence comes from Melanostigma gelatinosum, assembly GCF_949748355.1. Lineage (NCBI taxonomy): Eukaryota > Metazoa > Chordata > Actinopteri > Perciformes > Zoarcidae > Melanostigma > Melanostigma gelatinosum. Next base: position 1,221,662 of record NC_136651.1, on the reverse strand, counting down.
GACGTGGCGGGCCGGATTTGGCCCGCGGGCCGGGAGTTTGAGACCCCTGCTAGAGGATCCTGTTCCTCTGTGTGTGTGTGTGTGTGTGTGTGTGTGTGTGTGTGTGTGTGTGTGTGTGTGTGTGTGTGTGTGTGTGTGTTCACTGCTCTGTTACACGATGACGACTCTCTTCCACAAAACTCCCCACGCGTTCCCTCACTGACCCGTCCCTCTGTTCCCTCTCTCAGAGGCCCAGCCGCTCTACATCGGTGTTCCCGTTTCCCAGAGACGGAAAAGGCGCAGACATCACTCCAACGGCAGCGACGTTGACCGGGACTCGCGGCACTCGCACTACGATCACCACACGCACCGCGAGCACTCGCACCGCGGGTATCACCACGAGCGAGAGGGCCACTACGGCGATGACGAGGGCAGCGCGGAGCGTCACGAGCACACCGACCCCTCAGGTTACAATCTATCCGTCTGTGATGTCATGTTATCTCATTGTCTGTGTAGTATCCTGAACTCAATACAATAAAATGTTGAGCATATTCCTTATGAGTAGCAAAGCCATGTTGAGTGGCCTGTGCAGTGATGTCACGTGGGAGGATGTGTGCCTGTGTGCACTGGGGTGCTGTTGTGCGCATGCGCAAAATAAACGCTCAGTGAGTTCCCAGACCAAAGAGACAATGGCGGCCTGCTCTTTTTCTCCCGTGAATGCTAGCTACTAGGAGCTACTAGCTAACCACTTTGGTGACTGTAATTGTGATGTTCACA
>NC_136651.1:1219295-1220706 GCF_949748355.1 Melanostigma gelatinosum | reverse complement strand
GTGATGTTCACAGTAGAACCACGCCACCTTTGGGCGGAACAAGATATACACAGTCAGTCGGCAAGACCGCATGAACAGCGTGTATACGAAGCTCGGAATAAAAGCCTGTTGCAGTGCATCAAGTCGTTGTTCGTCTGGGTCATAATTACAATACAGAAACATTACATTGACGACGAGGAGGAAACGAAAGGACTCAAAGAGAAGAAAAAAAACATGAGGGGAGAACGACGGACATGCGGATGAGTGCGGCTAGACCAAGCTAGCTAAGCTAACACAGACACGTGGATGATAGTCGGCACACCGCAGCAAGAATGGCAGGAAACACCGCCGCTCTCCCACCTTTCGACACTGAAACTGACCCTGTCTCTGTCGGACCTCGCTGCAATAAATGGGTGCAAAGGTTTGAAAATGACACCACTGCAATGAACATAGGCGGAGATGCTAGGCTCAAAGCGGTATTGCTACATATAGCAGGAGAACGAGTGCATGATGTGTACGACACATTAGCGGCAGAAGATGACGAATATGCAGACACGAAGCAGAAGTTATCTGGATATTTCTCTCCTGAGAAAAACGTACAGTATCAAGTGTACATCTTCAGATAAACTGTACAGGAACCAGGAGAAAATGTGGACAGTTATCACACTAGGCTGAGGATGTTAGCTAAGAACTGTGAATTTGCAAGTGTCGAGGCAGAGATTAAAACGCAAATCATACAAAGCTGTACATCATCCAGGCTACGCAGGAAAGCGCTAAGGGAGCCTGACGTTAGCCTAGATGAGCTTCTTGATCATGGAAGAACACTGGAACTGTCTGAAATGCAAGCGACTGACATGGAAAGAGGCTCAACAGCTACAGTCAACTGGTTGGATCGAAAGACTACGCAGACGCATCCAAACAACAGCAGATGGTCGGAAAGAAGACGTTCTGACAACAGCTGCAGGAACTGTGGAGGTAGATATCCTCATTATGGTGAATGCCCTGCTAGAAACAAACAATGCAGAGCCTGTGGTAAACTAAACCATTTTGCAAAGCGATGCCGTTCTAAAGCCGAAGACGGTGAGACAACACGAACGCAGTACAAGGCTAACCAACACCCTGAAGAAGTCCATCACGTAACAAAGACGCCAGGTGAGGAAAAAGAGCACAACTCTTCCAGCAGTGATGATGCTTATGTTTTTGCAGTTGATGCTGACAAGACCTCTGAGCTGCCACAGACTCACATCAAGCTGAATGGCAGTAGTATGCTAGTTTTAATTGATTCAGGAGCCACAGCAAACTGTGTCGGTGAAACAAGTTTCGAGAAATTGATTCCACTTCCACAACTAAGCCCCACCAGCACCAAGATCTACCCCTTCCGCTCCAAGGTTCCATTGCCTGTCAGTGGTGTTTTCAAGTGCAGCGTGGAAAA